>NC_136269.1:111330665-111553165 GCF_964187855.1 Myxine glutinosa | reverse complement strand
AAAACCGCTTCGTGCTGTTGCGAAGATGCAGGACGATGTCGCGATTGTTGTGCTGCTCTCCGACCATGAGAACTGCAACGTCATTGTTGACTGGCCCTCCCCTTCCCTCCCCCTTCCCCCTCCCCCCTCCGTCCTCCCTTCCCCCTCCACCCTACCCTTCTCCGCTCACCCTCCCCCTCCCTTTTCCCCCTCCCCCTCCCTTTTCCCCCTCCCCCCTACCCCTTTCCCCCTTCCCCCCTCCCCCCTCCCCCGTATGACGGTGCAACAGGGGTACCCATAGTGGTACCTTGAGTTTGAATGTAATGTTGTCCGTTGAATTGGAAATTATTCAGTTTGAGTGTCAGTTCTAATAGGCGCATACGGTCTTGAGTAGATGGTATTGGGACTTGTCGTGTATCTAGTGCTTTGCGGCATGCAGACAGGTCTTCTGAATGTGGAATATTAGTGTAGAGGGATGTAACATCTGCTGTGACTAAAATGGTTTGGGAGTTGAAAGGTGAGTATATTCTGTTCAATCCTTGGATGTGGGTCACAAAACTGGTTGTGTCCTTGAGGTATGAGGAGAGATTCATCACGAGAGGACGTAAATGACAGTCAACAAATTTTGATATTAGAACAGTTGAACATGTGCAGCCAGATACGATTGGTCTACCTGGATTGTTTACCTTGTGTATTTTAGGAATAAAATAAAGGTTAGGGCAATGAGGATCTTTCGGAACCAAGCGAGATTTGATGGTTTTATCCACCCGAATAGAATCTACTACCTTTTTAACCTCTTCAAGATGAAAAAGGGTCGGGTCGGATGGGAGCTCTTTGTAAGTATCACTATGTAGTTGACGATTACCTTCTGCAACGTAATCGGTAGCCGACATAATGACAATGGCAGTACCTTTATCTGCTGGCTTTATGACTATCTTTTCATTATTTTGGAGATTGTGAAGTGCTTGTCGTTCTGCCTTTGTAAGATTGTCCTTATGTCTGGAACAATTATATTTTTGTGCCAACTTTTCAATTTCATTGCTCACTTGTTCCATATAGACATGTAGATATGGATTGTCAACACGTGGTGTCCAGGTGCTTTTTGGTTTAGGTAAAGTGAATTGTGGTGTCGGTTTGTGTGATTGTATGCGTGGTTGTTGGTGTTTTTTGTTGTGGTGTTGACGGTGCTGGGTGTACTTTAGCAAAGTGTGCCTTTAATGTCATTCGCCTGCAGAAATCTTTCAAATCCTCTTTCAATTGTAATTGGTCTATTTGTGGAGCGATTGGGCAAAATTTTAAACCCTTAGAGAGCAGGTTTATTTCCGCCTCACTGAGGGAATGATTGGAAAGATTGATGATCCCGAGTTTAGGTAGATCTACAAGTTTGGTTGCAGTAGAAGTTCTATTGTTGTTGGTTTGACTATTTTCAACCTCAGCTGTGTTCATTTCCATGGAGGAACGGTTCTGTATGTAATGATGTCTGCGGTTTGTGTATTGTTTTTTACGATAATGTAGCGGTTACCGCTGGATGCACACAATCGCCTTGCACCGGCCAGAACACGGCCAGACGCGCCTCTCCCGGGCATGCCCGGACTCACTGTTCCCGGGCATGCCCGAACCTCCCGGGCACGCCCGGTCTCGTCTTTCCCGGGCATGCCCGCTCTCGCCTTTCCAGGGCTCGCCCAGAGCGTCCGGGCATGCCCGCTATCGCCTTTCCAGGACTCGCCCAGAGCGTCCGGGCATGCCCGCTATCGCCTTTCCAGGGCTCGTCCAGAGCGCCCGGGCACGCCCAGCCTCGACTTGCCAGGCCGCAGCCAAACACGCCCGGGCAGGTCCAGACTCGCCTTTCCAAGGCTCGCCCTTGACACCCGGGCATGCCCAGTATAGCTTTTGCCGGGCAAACTTCCCGACATAAATGTGTATATATATTGCTGCCCGATAAACGGGCTTGTGAGAATACCTGAGCTGTTTTGTTTCAATAAAGCAACTCGGACGAATTCCGTCTTTGGTCGCGTCAATTCTTTCGACTCGCGTTGGAGCGCAGTTCCTTCATTGGTGACCTACCGACATGGATACGGCAGTGACGCTTAAACTGCCTACCTTCTGGGAGGCTCACGCGGCTGTTTGGTTCGCTCAGGCGGACTCTCAGTTCGCCCTGCGAGGCATCACCGCGGACGACACCCACTTCCACCATGTTGTGGCGGCGCTCGGTTCCGCCACCGCGACCCGCGCCTTGAGCCTCCTCGAGCACCCGCCGGCTGCTGACAAATACGACGCGCTGAAGACACTCCTCCTCGACGCTTTCGCCCTCTCACCGGCAGCACGCGCACGGCGCCTGCTCGCTCTGCCCGAGCTCGGCGACACGCGCCCGTCCGAGCGCATGGACTATATGCTCTCGTTGCTCGGTGAGCACTCTCCGGATTTTCTGTTCCGCGAGCTGTTCCTTCGCCAGCTGCCTCACCCGGTACGCCTCGCCCTGGCTGGCACGTTGATCACGGATTCCCGCGCCCTCGCCAGGGAAGCCGATAAGATCTCCTCGGCGGGCCAGCACATCGGCTCGGTTACCTGGAGCCCGCCGCCGTCCGAGGCGACGCCCACGACACCCGAGCGCCCTGCGCGGTTGGAGGCCGAACTGCCGGTGCAACTGGCGGCCGCCACGCCGCACCGCCCGCTTCCGACACGACGGCCGGGGCCTCCACCTGACCGGGCGTGGTGTTATTACCACGCCAGGTTCGGACACAAGGCTCGGACGTGCCGGCCCCCGTGCACTTTCGGCAGGTCGGGAAACGGCCGGGCCGGCGTTCATTCCCAGCCATGAGCGCCGGCCACTCGGGCAACTTGCTGTTTATTCGGGACAAAGCGTCTGGGCGGCGTTTCCTGTGTGACACCGGCGCCCAACTGAGCGTCATACCCGCCTCCGAGCAGGACAGGCGGGACGCCGTTTGCGTCCCCTCTTTGGTCGCTGCTAATGGCTCGGCCATACGCACTTTCGGCCCACGCGTCGTCACCCTCTGCTTCGGCAGCCAGCGTTTTCAATGGACTTTTGTGACCGCCTGTGTCCCCATGGCTTTGCTGGGCGCCGACTTCCTCTGCGCGCACGGGCTGCTGGTCGACGTCAAACGTCGTCGCCTTGTCAACGCCGAGACCTTCAGCTCCCTGGCGTGCACGATGAGCAGCTCCGCGCCGACCGAACTGGCGTGCGCCCTCCCGGCAGCGAACGAGTTCGCTCGCCTGCTCGCGGAATTCCCGGCCCTCACGCGGCCGACGTTTTCGGCCGTCGCGGTGCGGCACGGGATCGAGCACCACATACCCACTATGGGCCCGCCGGTCTACGCCAGGGCCCGCCGCCTCGACCCGGCCAAGCTCGCCGTGGCGAAGGCCGAGTTCGACGCGTTGGAGCACCTCGGCATCGTGCGGCGCTCCGATAGCACGTGGGCCTCGCCACTGCACATCGTGCCAAAGCCGGGGGGTGGATGGCGCCCGTGTGGCGACTACCGCCGTCTCAACGACGCTACCACCCCCGACAGGTACCCGATCCCGCATATTCAGGACTTTTCCACCCGTTTGGCGGGACGGGGCATCTTTTCGAAAATTGACCTGATACGGGGCTACCACCAGGTACCTGTCCGGGCGGCCGACGTCCCGAAGACGGCCGTCATCATGCTGTTCGGCCTGTTCGAATTTTTGCGGATGCCGTTTGGCCTCAAGAACGCGGCCCAGGCGTTCCAGCGCTTGATGGACGGCGTGCTGCGCGACCTGCCGTTTCTTTTCGTCTATCTGGACGATATCCTCGTCGCCAGCACGTCCCGCGCCGAGCACCTCCTCCACCTCCGAACACTGTTCGGTCGCCTCAGCGAGCACGGCTTAATTGTCAACCCGGTCAAATGCCACTTCGGCGCAACGACCGTTGACTTTTTGGGCCACCGCATCACCAAGACCGGGGCCGTGCCGCTGCCGACCAAGGTCGAGGCCATCACCACGTTCCCGCGTCCCCGTTCCATCAAGGCCCTCCAAGAGTTCCTCGGCATGGTGAATTTTTATCACCGATTCGTGCCCCGCGCTGCTCAGCTCATGCGGCCCCTTTACGAGGCCCTCTGGGGCAAGCCGGCCAAGCATGACATTGTTTGGTCCGCGGCCATGGACGCGGCCTTCGCCAGCGCCAAACGGGCCCTCGCCGACGCAACGCTGCTGGCTCACCCGGTGCTCAACGCGCCCATCGCCCTCACTACGGACGCCTCCAACTACGCGGTGGGCGCCGTCCATGAGCAATGGGTGGACGGGGTTTGGCAGCCACTCGCTTTTTTCAGCCGGCAACTCCGGCCGAACGAGTTAAACTACAGCACGTTCGACCGCGAGCTGCTCGGGCTATTCCTGGCCGTTCGCCATTTCCGACACCTCCTGGAGGGCCGCCCGTTCACGGCTTTCGTCGACCACAAGCCGTTGGTCTACGCAATGGCTAAGGTCACGGAGCCGTGGTCGGCCCGCCAGCAGCGCCACCTCTCCGCCGTGTCGGAGTTCACCACGGACATCCGGCACGTCGCCGGCAAAGACAACGCCGTGGCCGACTGTCTTTCTCGGGCCAGCGCGAACGCGGTCCACCTCGGCGTGGACTTCGCGCTCATGGCGGCCGACCAGACCACCGACGCCTCGGTGCAGGCACTCCGTGCGGCAGACACGGGCCTCCGCCTGGCCGACATTCCCTTCGCGGGCACCGTCCTGCTCTGCGACGTCTCCCAGGGCCAGCCTCGCCCCATCGTGCCCGTTTCCTGGCAGCGCCGCATCTTCGCCTCCATCCACGGCCTTTCTCACCCGGGCCGGAAAGCTTCTCAGAAGCTGGTGTCGGCGCGTTTCGTCTGGCACGGCCTTCGACGAAACATCCGCGACTGGGCCAACGCCTGCACGGCCTGCCAGCGGGTCAAGGTCCACCGCCACACCCAGGCCCCGCTGGCACCTTTCGCCGTGCCTGAACGGCGTTTCGACCACGTCCACGTGGACCTGGTGGGTCCCCTGCCCCCCTCACGGGGGTTCACCCACCTGCTCACCATGGTGGACAGGACCACCAGGTGGCCGGAGGCCGTGCCCCTCGCCTCCACCACCACCGCCGACGTGGCGCAGGCGTTCATCGCCACCTGGGTCGCGCGCTTCGGCGCGACATCTCGTCCGACCGCGGCCCACAGTTCACGTCTGAGCTTTGGGGCGCGGTCGCCCGTTCGTTGGGGGTCACGCTGCACCGCACCACGGCCTACCACCCCCAAGCCAACGGGTTGTGCGAGCGGTTTCACCGCTCCATGAAGGCCGCACTCATGGCCGGCCTTCAGGACGACGGTTGGGCCGACCGGCTGCCGTGGGTCCTTTTGGGCCTTCGCACGGCCCCCAAGGAAGACCTCCAGGCGTCCGCCACCGAGCTCGTCTACGGCCAGCCGCTCCGCGTCCCGGGCGAATTCGTGCCCGACGCTACCAGTCCCTGGTCCGCCGCTCGCCAGCGCTCGGACCTCCAGGAGGCCGCCCGACGATTTGCCCCCGTGCCGACGTCCCGCCACGGTGGCCCCCAGTCCTACGTCCCCCCGGCGCTTCGCACAGCGGAGTACGTCTTTGTGCGTCATGACGCGCACCGGGGGCCACTCCGGCCGCCGTACGACGGGCCCTTCCGGGTCCTGCGACGGGGCGACAAGTCTTTCATCGTCGACTTCGGCGGCTGGCCGGACCGGATTTCTGTGGACCGCCTCAAACCGGCGCACATGGACGTCGACCGACCACCACGGTTGGCCCTTCCTCCGCGGCGAGGCCGCCCCCCGTCCACAGTTCCCCCCGCTCGACCACCCACCACCACGTCGGACCCCTCCCCACGACCCTCCAGGGGTCGCTTCGGCCGGGTCATCCGGACCCCCCTTAAATTGACCCTGCCGGTGCAGGTCGATTCTGGAGGGGCGTGTGTAGCGGTTACCGCTGGATGCACACAATCGCCTTGCACCGGCCAGAACACGGCCAGACGCGCCTCTCCCGGGCATGCCCGGACTCACTGTTCCCGGGCACGCCCGAACCTCCCGGGCACGCCCGGTCTCGTCTTTCCCGGGTATGCCCGCTCTCGCCTTTCCAGGGCTCGCCCAGAGCGTCCGGGCATGCCCGCTATCGCCTTTTCAGGGCTCGCCCAGAGCGTCCGGGCATGCCCGCTATCGCCTTTCCAGGGCTCGCCCAGAGCGTCCGGGCATGCCCGCTATCGCCTTTCCAGGGCTCGTCCAGAGCGCCCGGGCACGCCCAGCCTCGACTTGCCAGGCCGCAGCCAAACACGCCCGGGCAGGTCCAGACTCGCCTTTCCAAGGCTCGCCCTTGACACCCGGGCATGCCCGGTATAGCTTTTGCCGGGCAAACTTCCCGACATAAATGTGTATATATATTGCTGCCCGATAAACGGGCTTGTGAGAATACCTGAGCTGTTTTGTTTCAATAAAGCAACTCGGACGAATTCCGTCTTTGGTCGCGTCAATTCTTTCGACTCGCGTTGGAGCGCAGTTCCTTCAATAATGTCTATTTTTGTGTTTATGCTTAAGTTGGTCAGAAGTGGTTTGAGAAGTGGTTGGAAGTGGTTGGGGTGGTTGGGGTGGTTGAAGATGGAGTGGTTGAAGTGGTTGGAGAAGTGGTTGTAGTGGTTGGTCAGAAGTGGTTGGGAGTGGTGGTTGGAGTTACCTGGTTATTGTTTGCAATGGGTGTATTCTCTTGAGATGGTTTTATATGCTTGCATAACATTTCATCACGTTTAAGTTTCCTTTCCTTAACTTTAACAATGTCGTGTTTAGCAGCCATTAGCTTATCATTGAATGAGCACATTATGTGGTGGTATTGGCCAGGATTCACATTCTGCCACATCTTCTCCTTCTTTTGGCTGATGTTATCATTCAATTTGATTAATTTTATTTTTACTTGTGTTATTACAATCTCCAGTAGTTGTTGAGCAGTGTTCCATAGCAATAGATTCCAACGTGCAGTGATGACGTCATCATTGGTTCGAGTTGCGAAGCAAGATCGTTTTTTAATGAGGAGACCTTTAGGTACGATCCCTCGTTGTTTATATTCGTTTAGGTAAATGAAGTGTAGTTCATGTCTTTGTCTTTTTTGCATCAATTGTTGAAGTTCATTGATCGTGGTGGTCAGGTATACATCGTTGTTGTTGTTGTTGTTGTTGTTGTTGTTGTTGCTGTTGTTGTTTCTAAAGAATGTTGTTGATCGCACCCTCAACCTCCACTAACATCATTTCGACGTGGTCGGACACTCAGGGACCTCTTGGTAAAAGTAAAGCACCCACAGCCCCACAACAAACAAACTAGGATCCCTGGCTTCTATAAATGCACAGCAAAAAAAATTATTATGCACAAGCATTTACTAGAAGGAAACAAATTTTGTAGTTCTAGCACTGGACAAAAATTCCCCATCACCTCCTATATGAACTGCAAATCTACATGGGTCATATACCTAATCACTTGCCAAAAGTGCAACAAACAATATGTTGGAAAAACTGAGAATACACTCTACACACGATTTAATAACACCCGGTCAGAAATCAATAACTTCCACACCAGTCAGGGCAAATCTCTACCTTACACGATACACTTTAATCAACCGGATCACTCTATAAATGACATTCAAATCTCTGCCATTGAATCAATCACAAGTCGATCACACACCACGATTCTGAAACGTGAGTCCTTTTGGATACATAAACTTCGGACAAAAATCCCTCATGGCATAAATTTTGATGATTAAAGCATGTTCCTACATCAACCCAATCAAATTGTTAACCGTAACCCATTCATTCATTCATTCATTCATTCATTCACCCATTCATTCATTCTACCTTTATATGTCATTTATATAAATATATTATATGAATATAAATGGTATATGAATATATGCTTGTGTGTTTATGTATGTATGTATCTCTATATTTGTATATGCACGTGCACCGGAACTGTAACGCAAACGGTAACTGTAAGGTGCGCTTCACTTCCGTTGAACTTGGGGCCGGTGAGTGAGCTTTGGCGTGGCTCTTCCTTTTGTATGCATTTTCTACACATATCACACATCTTACACACATATCACTATACATACTTGACTGATATACATGCCTACTGTTTTTGTAGACTCAGAAGAAGACCTTTGTTGGTCGAAAGCTTGTCAAATTAAAGATCGAAGTCCTGAAGCTACGTCCGTGTCTGATTTAATCTCCCGATTATATATATATATGTATATATATATATGTATATATATATATATGTACTAGACGACCCATGACCCGTTGGGTCAGTCAGTTTGAATAGATATGAGAATAGAACTAAAGCGAACGCTGGACATCATCAGGGAGATTATTTGGGCCAGCAAGCCATAAGGCTCACCTCTCCAGCGTTCTAAATCACTTACCTGTGACACGTGATTTCGGCCCTTATCTCCGATCACGTTTTTTTTTTTTTGTTTGTTTTTTAGAAAAAACACGCGACCCGTGGACTACCACGATTTTGTTGTCAGAGGACACTTCTGATGACGATGTTCTTTGTCGACGATCCTCCATTTACATAAACTCGCACGTTCTCTTTCCTCTTCCCTCGACTGAGCGCCACATACAGCTGACCATGCTGGAAGACCGGTTTCTCCAGGTAGACCAGCACATTCTCCATAGTTTGCCCTTGCGCCTTATGGATCGTCATTGCGAAGCAGGATTGTATGGGGAACTGGCAGCGCTGCAAAGGGATATCCTCAGCTTCCGACAGATTTAGTCGGATCCGAGGGAGCATTACAGTTTTGCCTTCAAACGTTGAACTTATGATCCTCGCAACTATCATATTTCGAAGCATGTCCTCAACAATCATGCGCGTCCCGTTGCAAAGTTTCGGAGGGTCCAAGTTCTGCATCAAAATGATAGGGGATCCTTTTTTGAGCTCGAGGTTGTGCGGCGGCAATCCCGAGACTTCAACGGAATGTAGGAATTCCGTTGGGAAGTGCGTCGCATCAGTACCCTCAGTCACACTGTTGAACGCAGCAAATTAGGGCGGGTCATACTCAGGTGCCAAAATCAATCTGAAGGAAATCCTAACATGAGGGGTGTCTATATTATGTGTTTTTTTATGGGGAATTCAAATATGAGTTTATTTTTTGGATAGGATAACTCTAACCTACATCAATTTGTATTTCTAAATTGCCAATTTTACCCTTTCGAACCCCTTTATAAGATATTAAAAGATATAAGGGAAATCATTCATATTGACACAGCCAAATCAAATGTACATATTTATTAACAGGTGAACTGCATGTATATCACTGGTTACAATTACAAAGATCAATCTCCTTACTTCTTGAACTTTACCAGGTTGCACAAGTCCTGCTTTGACTCATTCTTGGACATCAGCCTCCTGCTGGTCTCCTGAGCCCTGATGCCTCCATCCCTCTTTTCCTGTGAGAAGTACTTTGCAGAAGCCTCAGTCACCATTTTAACAACCCTCTCAATGCTTTGTGTGTGGCAAAGCCAGTTGAGCACCTCCATGGGGGTGTTGATGAAGTTCTTCACCTCCGAGGTGCTTAGGGAGCAGGTGAGAGGTGGCTCTGACACACCTTCCGACCAGCTGATCAAGTTACCAATGCTGGAAGCATCACAGTTGATGTCAGGTGTCTTTCTGGTCCTGACAGAGGAGTCCCCCAGCTGAGTGTCTGGGTCCCCCTCTCCCCTGATGGCCAGGATTCTCTCCACCCCCTCAGTCCTCTCCTGATCCTCAGAGCACAGCAGTGTTTGGAGGATGGCTTCACTGTGGGCATACCAAGCAGATCTTCTCACAGTCGGCATCACAAGGTCCAGCACCTCCTTCCTCTGGGACTTGAGGCAGTCCAGCTGAAACAAGATGTGCCTAGGCCCTTCGATCCAGGAGTGCTTGACTTTCACGTTGAACCAACATGGATAATACACTCCAATGATGAATTCCACAATGAATTGCAGATTCTTCTGGTTCTTTCCTGTCAGTCCATGCTTTGACACCCAGAGCCTGAGAAGTCTGTTCGCTGTGGTGATCCAGCGGCTGTGGTTTACTGGTCCAATCTCCACTAGAGCCAGCCTTGCAGGAAGCACTCCATCCCTGATTGCACAGACAATTTTATAGCCATAGTGTTGATCAGTTGAGAGATCTTCAATGGCCTTGACAGACAGCTTGATCAGTGGAGGGCCAACAAAGATCCGGGTGAAGTTTGGATTGATATCCAAGTCTGTAGCAGAAGCAAGGAGCTTTCCTATTGGCCCGGAAAATGTGTTGTCTGACAGAGTAGGGCCATCAAGGTGAACAATGAGATGGCGCAGGGGAAGTTCACCAGTGTGCAGGTTGCACACGAACCAGACCAGCTTTCTCCACAGGTGCAGCTCCAGCTTCCGCATTACTCCAGCTTTCACACCAGTGTTGACATTTGTTGAGTCTCCTCCAATGGCCCACAAGGTCTTATCAAAACCCCTCTCTTTCAGCCAGGCAAACAGGACCTTAGCAATCTGCTCCGCATGTGACTCCTCTTTAGTTGCTTTCTCTGGGGTAAAGTGGAACAGATAGTAGCTACCAGGCTCACTAACAGTATAGTGTTCTTCCTTGATCTTTGCAGGAAAAGATTGGTCACTGCCCTCAGCTTCCATCATCACATTGGTCAGGTCAATCCACCCATCAAAGAGGATGCAGGAGATCCCCCCCTACTCCCTGCACTTCTCATCAAACTCTTCCCCCAGCTCTGTCATCAACTTCTCCTGTGCTCTATTGACCTTGTTCTTATCAATCACTTTACTTGTATTGTCTTCTGTGATGATTCCTGCATCAATCAGAGCTGCAGTTGCTATCGCTGCAGTTGGCCTCAGCCCTATGCCATACCTTACACTAGCAAGGGCAATGTTTGGAATCTCATCATAGTTTTTCTGGACCTTTGCTGAAGCTGCAGGCTCAGTGTCAGTTTCAGGGAAGAGCTCAACTTCAGTGACAAACTCATCTTCAGCACCACTTCTCTCCAATTCCAGATCCTCATCACCATCTGACAAAAATCTCTCAACATCCTTCCTGGCTGCCTTCTCTGCTGCTGCAGCATTTTCCTCCTTGCTCCTTCTCCTTTTCTCTGCATTCTTTTTATTTTCCTGCCTTTCCAATGTCCTCACCTGTCTCTTGTGCTCTGGCAGATCAGGGCTCCCCATTTGGTGGGGTCCTTTACTTCCAACCTTCTCTTTCTGTCCCTTAATGTAGGCAAGATCTTTCACAGGAATCATTTTCTCTCTGCTGCAGGAACAGTTAATGTGGGCTTGGATCACACAGCCCTCACCGGCCTCACAGCCTCCCCCCTCACAACTGGTAATCTGACACTTGCAAGTCAAAATATCAAATAACTTGTCTAACTTGACAATGAACCTCTCTTTGGCATCAAGTTTGCCCTTCCCAAGAGAAAACTTCACTGCCTGATTCCAGACCTCCTTGAGCTTGGACATGATGGTCACCTTTTCATTGATAACAGGAGGCTTGAAAAGAGCATTAGCTTTGCTCCACTGACAAATCAGACCAGGGTAGATGTCAGACACGAGCTGGTCCACTGGGTAGTTCCTCCTGTCATCTTCACTTTGCTCCCTCAAGTAGATGCCATACCTCAGGATATCCCTCACAGTTGGCAGTTCAGACACCAACAGCTCCTGCCCAGTGCCAACAAGATTACTCAAATGAGAACTTGATTTCATCCTTGTTCTGACTTGAGCCATTTTTAGTAGTTCACACTGAAATAAAAACAATAATACACAGGTAAGTATCCACTACAGACAGATATTAAGGTATTACACAGGTATTACAGAAAACCGTCAAAATATTCACTTCACAGGTCACTATTTTCCTTCACATGTAACTCAGGCTGGCAATAGGTAAGTACACAAATCAATTAACAAATATAATATAAAACAAGGTAATTTACATCTAAAATTATTATCTATTTGTTCCTCAGGTTCCTTATCAAAAACGTACTTACTGGCAATGCCATAAGAAGAGAAGAGAAGACGGATGGATAAGGATTGCCAACCTCCTCAACATCGAGCTTTCAGCAACAAGATGGCTACAACTGCCGTCCCAACAGGAAGTTACCAAAATAAAAGCCCGAACTTCAAAATAAAAAACTTCTCTTTTTTTCCAGAAGAATAGCAATATAATCAAAAATTTAATAATAATCAACTGCAAATTGATGTAGGTTAGGGTTATCAGAATTTTTTTTAAACCTCAGATTTGTGTTCTACACACCAAAATACGTAATATGAACACCCCTCTCGATTGATTTCCAAAAAAAAAAAAGTATGGCCCGCCCTAACGCAGCATACTCCTTGCTAGCACCAGGGAACCTTGTGATGCATCTTGAATTGATGTTTCGCATCATATCGTTGAGGGGCACTAATATAGACCTTGCTGAAAAAACCTCCATCGGATTGGCGAATGATGGATATATGGTATCGATGCACTCATCGAGCCCACTCGCTGTCAGCAGTATATCCTCTGGCAAATCTATCTCATCATCCGCATTTTTCTCGATTCTATCCTCGCCGATGTCGAGCAAAAATCTTGAAAACTGCCCACTTCCGTCGGTCAGTCGCATATTAGTTCTCAAGTGAAACATTCCAAAGCTCTGCCATAAGTAGGACTTCTTTATGCATGCATTCTCAACGTCAGCATCACACCCTCTTTTCACCACGGGCAGAAGTTGACAGAAATCACCACAGCATATCGTCAAGATCCCTCCAAAAGGCTCGTCTTTGTCACATACATCACGCAACGTGCGATCCACAGCCTCGAAACTCTCTCTCCTGATCATAGGACACTCATCCCACACGATGAGTTTTGTACTTCGAAAGAGGTCTGCGATAGTGGAATTTTTATCGATGTTGCATATGCCATCTTCCCTCGGTGTCAGAGGGATTTGGAACCTTGAGTGCGCTGTTCTTCCACCAGGCATGAGGGTAGCAGCTATGCCAGATGAGGCCACCGCAAGGGCAACTTCTCCACTCGCTCTCACTTTAGAGAGAATCAGGTTAATAAGAAACGTCTTCCCTGTGCCTCCAGGCGCGTCAATGAAAATCATTGATGACTGATTCGTGCGGATGCAACCGCACGCAAAGTCATAGACAACTCTCTGCTCATCATTGAGCAGAAGCTGCCTTTCGTCTACGATTCGCTGTTGTTCCTCCATGTCGTATTGGAGTTCTCTCAGTAGGTGAATTGGAGTCGAGTCGGCAAGTGAAATTGTGCAACAGTTCTGTTCAACAATTGCAGTTTCTGCTGCAAATACGATAGAGCCAAGTCGTGATGGCGCTCGTTGATGGCAATATTGGGATCATTTGCAGATCGTCGATGAGCTAGAAGATAATCTTCAGCCATAGCGTCCTTGAAACGTTCCCATAGATCCAATGGATTGTCGACTTCACTTTGTGTGAGGAGCACAACGAACAAATCCCTCATGGGTCTGGGAAGGCGTGTCCTCTCAGCATCCTCCAGAGTCTCGCGCCAGACAGCGTCTCCTTGCAGCAAACCCATTTCTCTGCAAGCGTCTTTGAATGTGGGTAGAATGACATTATCACACATTCTCAGGACTTCGAACGAAGTCGGCCCTCTCACGTGGTGGAGGAGTAGTCGGAAATAGTACAGGTCACCAGTACGCGGCGAAACAGTGTAAACTCGTCCCAATATGTCATCCTCAAACATTCCAGGGTTGCCCTCCACTGGTCTGCCCTGTTTTCTTCGTTGCCATCTCTTCTTGGTCCATGTATAGAATCTCGGAACATCCACGTACAACAGTGTATTAGCGAAATGGTCACGTCTGCAAAGATCCATAAACTGTCAACGTGGTTTTGGCCATATTGGGATTATTTCTTTGTTCACGAACGTTCCCAGCAAAAAATACCTGTTGTTCATTTGGCAGATGTACTCCTAAACGGATAACGGCCGGCTTCCTGTCATGGACTGAGAATCCAAGAATGGAGGCAACAGCCTCTGAAGGTCCAATGTATCTACCCGTCAAGTACTCCGTTATCTCGTCGTTTGTGCGCAGTGCATACGTAGCTTGATCGCTACCTTTCATGGCATACTTAATAACATACTTGATCGACTTTATAGAGCAGCATATTTCAACGTTGATGTGGCAATCAAACGTTTTCAGGAGATAGAGATTATGGGGAACAACCCACTGATTTGTAACAGGTCGTCGTTGCCTCCCTTCTTGGTGCCCTTCAAATCCTCCCATTTCTGGGGATCTTCTATATATGGGGTACGAATCGTCTCCGCACCGTGTGTACGGAGCATATGACCGCGGGTATCTGTGTCTGCATGCTCCATTCTTCCAGCATCCAGTTGCTGTGGAACAATATGGACCATGGATCATGTGCTTCAACACCAGTCTGTGTCCCTCTGGATCTTCATCGGGATCTGGTATTTCAGCTTGTACAAATCGATCATAGTCTTGTGGTCTCGGCTTTGAAGCTTCATCGAGCCACAGCAAACATTGTATGTGAGGGAGACCTCGCTTTTGGTACTCCACACACACAACGTGAGCGATACAGTTCCCGAAGAAGCCTTCTGATCCAGTGAGGTATTTAATGAACACTGTTTTCTTCAACTCGAACACTCGCAATGAGATCCGGTCTGTCGTTCTCACTTTGGTGAGGAAACAGGTTATTGGAGATTTCAGGCCACTTTGGATTACACGTCATAGTGATGAAGTAGGTCGCGTTACCATATTTTCTTACGTACATCATGGCATCTTGACATCGCTCCATCATATACCTCGGCCCCCCTACAAATGTCGATGACAGTAGTACGCGGCGTCCGATGTTGGACAAATCGTCATTGTCATTGAGAGCATCAGTGAAGCCACTGTATGTAGCAGACCTCAGCGATGCCTGGTTCAGTCTTATAAACGCCAATCTTGTGCCTTCCATTTTGGCTGCCATATCAACAAGATACTGCTGGAACAGACGCCCCCCTCTGAGGAGGTAGTTGAACTCATCCTCGTGGTTCATTATTCGGTAGGAGTCGTATTTCATGGCAGTCAATCTCCTGCCATTGGTCATGTTCATTTCGGGCTGCCATCCGTCATCTCCGAATGGGAAGAAGAGAACATACTGGAGTGTGTCGTAAGAACGGTGCAACTCAGAAATACTTTGCAGCGCTCCTCCTCTTGCTTTCAATACAATGTGACGCACTGTAGCTTGAGGATCGACAGTATTCTTCACAACGACACCCACTTCATCAGCGATTTGACCATTGAACCTCCTCTCATGTTCACCAGCTGGTCTCCTGTTGGGATCAATAAGAACGAACGCCTCTGGCAAATTGCCTATTTCCTCGCGTGCCATGCGGAACGAGTGAACGTAAGGATTCACTTGTCTCAGCACGGTCTCTAATGCTCCAACTATATCACGGTGAATACCAGCATTGGTGAGTATCCGCATCCTCAACTGTACGCTGTCATGTGGATCTAAGAAATAAATTTGGAGGAATTTCGGTTGTTCATCCGCATTTGGCAAGAAGGAACCGATACGATGATGTATTTGACCCTGAATTATGACCGATGGGCTCCATGCACCGTGCCGAGGAGAAACTTGGCTTCCTCCAAATGATGTCATTTGAAATAGACAGTTGTATTGTCTGATGTTCCTGCGGAATTCGTTCGCTGTGGGTCCATCGCCGGCAAACAGATTGTGTAATTGATGCGGTAAAGGTCCCAGATTTCCCAAGGACACCTTTCCATTCGTGCAGCAAAAATGAGCTGTTTCACCTTGGAAAAGAAGCGCTCTACAATGTGGACAAATCTTGTCCATCGCACCGACGTCAGCAGAAGTGAAATTTCTTGCATTCTGCGCGTTTCTCTGCCTTGTCTCAAGAACTTCCCTTATCCTATCTCTTTCTCGCTGCTCCTGAAGACGCTGTGCCGTCTCCTCTGCAGATTCCACATCTCTCCTCATACGATCTCTTTCTTGCTGCTCTTGATGGTGCTGTGACGTCTCCTCTGCAGATTCTGCATCCCTTCGCAAGCTGACTCTCTCTCGTTCCTCCTGAAGACGCTGCGCTCTCACCTCCTCCGTCTCAGCACTCCTTCTCATCCTTGCCCTTTGTCTTTGCAGCTGAAGGCGCTGTGACCTTTGCTCAGGCCTTTCAGCATGTCGTCTCTTCCTTTGGCTTTCTCATTGCTGCTGAAGACGTCGTGATCTCCCATCGTCTGTTTCAGCACCCCTCGGAGATACTGCTTCCGCACGAGAACTTGAAGGAATGTTGCTATTCGCGTCCATAGACGTGAGGTGTGATTCGTTGTCCGCGTCCGTAGCGCCGTCGGAGGGTTGATACGACATTCTTCCTGCAAATAGTATTGTGTTTGTGCTATCGTTTTGCCGATCATCAAATGACAAATAAATTACATTGTGAAAATTAAAGATTTCAAATAAACCTATTTAAAGTGTATGCGCATATAAATAATAAAAAAAATCGAAGAAATATCTCTCGGTAATTTCCTGAAACATATTTTACTTCCGGGTAATAATGTTGAATGAAATAACGAAGATATATACTGTATGCCTGTTATTTTAGGCGGTGTATTTTCGTATATCAACGTGGCGCGATTTTTAAAATATATCTCTGCAATTTCCCGTGTGTGCGTGAATGTTCTCAATTATTTCTTTTACCGAGTCTAAAACCATCGATAAAAATGAAATCAGATGGAAGCGGTAATAATAAAAAAAATCGAAGAAATATCTCTCGGTAATTTCCTGAAACATATTTTTGCCGATCATCAAATGACAAATAAATTACATTGTGAAAATTAAAGATTTCAAATAAACCTATTTAAAGTGTATGCGCATATAAATAATTTTAAAAATCGAAGAAATATCTCTCGGTAATTTCCTGAAACATATTTTACTTCCGGGTAATAATGTTGAATGAAATAACGAAGATATATACTGTATGCCTGTTATTTTAGGCGGTGTATTTTCGTATATCAACGTGGCGCGATTTTCTTCCCGTTTTTTTTCAACCGAGTCTAAAACTATGTTAGCGACTGTGAAAAATGAAATGATATATCGAATTTGATTTGAAATAAAGCTGGGAGAGAGAGCAAGACACCACGGGCCTACAAAACAGGCCTCAAAGCTATGCGAGTTAATAAAATGGTGGATATTACTACTCTCTCAAAGGGGTAAGCCACGCCCCCGGACCGATCGAATGTTACACACAAACACGCAAGATTTCAATTTTATAATTATATAGATATAGATAGATAGATACCTTGCAACCTTGCAAGAACACGACCACGACAGTGTAACTGCAGAAATATCCTGCCATTTCCCTGCAGGATGACATGGCCATCATCCATTCTTTAAATATCCTCCTCAACGGTGGAAGTCTGACTTTAAAAATGCACACAACATCATAAATTGCGATTTTTATAGCTCAAAGTTTCATCTCTTTCCTTTTCTTATTTATTTGCTTGTTCAAGCAGAATGGTGCAGATGTAGTGAAACTGCCTCTGCACTGTCTCGACTGTGTTCCATTCTTGACCTAACTATAAACTGTTAAATTGGTATTTTCTGGGTAGGGGGTTACATCCTAATGCAGCGTCCCTTGGATGGACATTAAGCTGAGTGTCCCGCCTGCAAGTATAAGCTGGAGGACATTAAGGATCCCATCGTGTCGTTCGTGAAGAGTAGATGAGTTATTACTGGCACTCTGAAAAAAATTCCCAATTCCTGCCACCTTCAGTTAAATATCAGGAATGGATAGCTGTTTCATTAAAGATTTGGCCCAATGTGCCTCCTGAAGCCAACCCCACTAGAAGGTAGGATGAATTGGGCCCATTAAATAAGTAGTAGTAGTAGTTGTTGTTGTTGTTGTTGTTGTTGTTCCTTGTAAAATGCTTTGAGATTTTACATCGCAGTGGATGGTTTAAGCTGATAGTGAGTTGTGTTGGAATAAAGTGCCAAGCTTGAAAATTGACAACAGTGGTTGGCTTGTTTACCTGATCTATTGTTTCACTTCTGTTTTCATTCCTCAGATGGGACCAAACCGTGTTCTGCTGAAGCCCTGGCATGGGGACCAGTTGGTGGAAATTTGCCAGCAACTTCATCGCAGGGTTGTAATTTGCCAAAAAGGTGCTGCCCTAACATGCGGATCCCTCACAACCATTGTTGCCCCATGGATTATTTTTTTCGCCAAGCTTTCGTGCATATTTAACAAGAAGAAAAAGACATAAAATGTCATAGCCCCCTTGGTTTTAGTAATTTTGTTGTATGGAGTTAAATGCCGTCAGTCAGCCATATTTGTTCAGATTACAAAACAAAATCTTCTGCATACGTATACTCTCATGTATTATTGTCTTTGTGCCAAACTTGAATTTAATCGGTTCATGAATGTCCAGAAATTGTTGGGGACACATTTAAAGAACAAATTGGCCACCATTAAAGAACAAAATGGCCGCCAGTCGGCCATCTTGAATCTTATCCCGAAAAAATGACACGCATATATATATCCCATCATTCATTTTCTGTGTGCCAAGTTTAAACAAGATTGGTAAATGCATGTCCGAGAAATCGTTGAGGACGTTGTCAATATCGGTTTTTTTACAGCTAAAATGGCCGCCAGTCTACCAGTCGGCCATCTTTGATCACATCACAAAAGAAAGTGAAGTGCATGTGTATGCCATTATGTATATGTGCTTTTGCCATGTTTGGACAAAATTGATCCATGCATATTTCAAGAAATGGTTGAGGACACGTTTAAGTAACAAAATGGCCGACAGTCGGCCCTCTGGGATCTGATCTCGAAAGAAAATGATGTGCATATGTGAGGCATCATTCATTAATCTGTGTGCCAAGTTTGAATAAGATCGGTCAATTCATGTTCAGGAAATGGTTGAGGACATGTTCAATATCGGGTTTCTTTACAACTAAAATGGCCGCCAGTCGACCACCTATGAGGGCATTGCGAAAGAAAATGATGCGCATATGTATACCATCATGTATTGTCTTTGTACCAACTATGAACAAAATTGGTCCATACATCTCCGAGATATGGTTGCAGAGGCACGGACTGAGGAGATCCAATGCATAAGCCCCCATTTCGGACTAAGTCCAATGGGGGCTAATAAAGCTGCCCATCTTATACATTGTACATGATGCCCTACTTATACTGAATTTGCATTTTATACCGATACACACGACACGATACTGTGAAGGTATTTTTGGATTTGTTTGTGCCCATATGAGACCTATTCAATCAATATCTTTCAATTTGCCATGTTGTTTATACCTAATTCGAAAACCTGTCTATTTACAATTCCCAAATAACAGCTGTGCGTCATTTCCTGGCCCACCAACGGTTACATCACCGGCTGAGATTGCGCCGACGACAGGTGTCGTTGGTGGAGGCCTTTCTGGGTGGCTTGCAAGCCGCAGGGCTAAGGGTCTACAATGCTGTGGCCATACAGAATGCCACAGATGCTGCGAGGGGTCGCCACGCTCTGACATGGCGCACATCTGCACCTCGCCAGTAGGTTTTCATTGCTCTTGATTTTGATGATGATGATGTCTTTTTCACCTCTGGTAGATAAAGCTTGCTCTCCCTTGAAAACCGTACATTGTGTATCTGTATTGTTCATGCTGATCTTATTTGCGTGGCAAGACGTTCCATTCCCTGGGCTACATGCTCCAACTGTCGTCATTGTAGTTAATTTGCCGTATTGAGTGTAGGTCCGCTGTATTGTAAGCCATGTTCAATGATTGTTGTGGAATCAAACTCAGATCTCTTGCAAGAAATGAGGTTTTATTGAACTATTTCTCATACCATTCCTACAACACAAGAATACAAATTATTAGTTACATAAAAGGCAATCAAAGCATACATCTCTTTCTAGTTCCTTGCAAGCAAGCACTAACGTACCTGTTAAATCTCAGTAGTCTACAGCGCTGGGATACAGTATGCCACCCCTCACAGACCGAATGGACCCAGTTTATATAAGCTCCCTCATGGTCATCCCTTCACGCGGATCATCTCTTCACTCAGCCCGAGACATTACGACATATTTCACCACAATGATAAATGAAATGTACATTTCTGTTCACATACAAGACAGGTAATTTTGCAGTTCACATTGACTTGGAAGTTGAGGTTTCAGATTAACGTTGTGAAACACAATTCAAATTAAGTCAATCCACATTATTAGGATCGGTTGTGAAAGCTGAATAAGTTCCCTGTCTGCTGTAGTATGGGAAATGTCTGCATATTCCAGAGCTTACCAGTGTTCACTGCACAATGTAGGTTTGAAAAAACTTGTTATTGAAGAGAAAAGTTTTCCAGGGACTTAGAAGCTCAATTAAAACCTGATGAGGCCGAGGTTGCATATAAATTTACTTAATGTCGAGAATTTGCCAAACGTTTTGGTTAAAAATATGTTGTGGAAACGCTTAAGGCTTAAGCCCTGTACTAGAGATATACAGTGGCGTGTATTAGATTTTGCTTTAAAGGATCAAATGGCTCACCTCTGGGTTTTCTGGTCCTGACTCCGATCATCAGGAGAGTGGAATTTTCAAAAAGGAAATTCAAGCACGCACATTATTGTGAAGCATGCCACCGTTGGAATAATTGTTAACAAAGCCGGCTGTCTTTTCTGCAATCATGTGGACATAAAAACTTCATTGTATCTTTAAATAAGATTATAGATCTTTTGTACCATGCCCATATAAGAGGATTTGTTCACGTTCAATATATTAGTTAGCCCATCCCCTGCACATCAAGCAGGAGACGGGGTTTTGTAATCACTTGTGTGTGTGTGTGTGTGTGTGTGTGTGTGTGTGTGTGTGTGTGTGTGTGTGTGTGTGTGTGTGTGTGTGTGTGTCCCCGTGTGTCCGGGCAGTAACCTATTTTACCATTTGACTTTTGTCATCAAATTTTCACCAAAGCCTTATGAGAATATGGAGAAGGCAAATTAAAGGTCAAAGGTCAGTGTCACATAAAATTGTCAATTTCATCCGATTGACCTGACAATTTAAGAATTTACATATTGGGTCACTGAATTGGTTCACCAATCAAAAGCTACAAACTGATTCTTTTGTTTTGTTCTAGATCAAAAGGTCAAGGTTGTGTAAAATTGCCAATTTTCACCTGATTAACCTGAATTTTTAAGAATTTCCAATTCACAGAAGTGGTTCACCAATCAAAAGATGATTTTTTTTTTTTTAGATCTAAAGCTCAAAGGTCAAGCCTGCATAAAATCATAAATTTTACTTTTGTATTTTTAAAAACTGTTTTCGTTATTTTGAGCATACGGAAGAAGAAGAAGAAGAAGAAGAAGAAGAAGTAGAAGAAAAAAAGTAGTCGTCTAAATACAAACGGACGCGGACGGGCTTTGCATTTTCAGATGCTTTCTAGTTTGGAAAATGGGATGCAGATGTTGTCCAATTAGTAGTGTTAGTTATTAAGTAATCTGAGGAAAGAAATCGTCTGTTTAGCATTAAAGGTATTAATTGATCATTATGATATGACCTCATGAAAAATTCTGTATGTTGTATGGTATTTGTTTCGCCATGTATGGATTGTACCGGGATGCATGAGAACAAGAGACTGTAGAGAAGCAAAAAAAAGTAGCTGGAAGCCAGAAGTGGCAGCCAATCATTCTCTTTGAATGGCTGAATATCCTCGACGAAAGGATAACATTACATTGTGTCAATCTGCTATGAATCAGGTTCAATAGGGATTAATTTGAAGCAAATTTGATACACTGCTGTAGATGTGACACAAAGACACTGCTCTTGTTTGCTGGCAATCCAATATTTACAATTCTTTGCTGAGTTGTGGCAGTTGTGTTGACATGGGGAATCCCAATGTCGGTTTGTTTTATGCTGGGAAACGAGCAAATGAACATGTGACAGCAGCTAGGCCTTTCAGTTCAAAGTTCAATATTTAATAGAGAATCTCCTCCACACCTCTTCCATCATTTCCGTTTTCCTCTCCCCTCCCCCCCCGCCCCCCCCCCCCCCCCCCCCCCCCCCACGATTGCTATGCATTCACTCTTATTCTAGTAATTAAATAGCACAATTTATTTCACCTATCTCACAATACCAACGGGTTACCTGTTGTTTGTCATCTGTCTCCTGCTCCTCACCTCAGTGGACTGTCCAGGGAGGCCAAGGCCTATGAACTGGCTGGTGAAAGGTACACACACTGCTGTTGCCAACCGACTAGTGGGCTAGCCCCATCTCCTCGCCGACCACCACCCCCAAAGCCCAAGCGCAACCCAACCACAAGACTGAGCCGCTCATATGAAGGGGGTTACCGTCCATCATCCGGTCACACAACCACGGGAGATGGTGCAGGTTTGTTGTGATGCGTCACTTTAAAATATCGATACACAACAACAACAACAACAGGCATTTTAAGGCCATTTTCCCTGCTCGAGCGGGGGTTTGCCACTTTAAAATATTGATACACAATAACAACAACAACAACAGGCATTTAAAGGCCATTTTCCCTGCTCGAGCGTGGGTTTGCCACTTTAAAATATTGATACACAATAACAACAACAGCAACAACAACAACAGGCATTTAAAGGCCATTTTCCCTGCTGGAGAGGGGGGTTGCCATTTAAAATATTGATCTTGATTCCAAATCAGTGATCAGAAATTTACACGTTTAACATGCCAATCCTTTCGCTTTATAGTTGCAACATCAAGAATATATTCCTGAATATGAACTATCCTATCAACTTTTCTTGCACTGTGAAGCGCTTTGGGATTTAATTTAAAAATTAGAAGCGCTTTGTAAGAAGCTGATTGGTTTATTTTGTCCCGATATTCATATACCTTAACAACCCGATTTCAATTGAATGTTCTATTTGTAAAACTAGTGGGGTCACCCGAGGGAATCCCACGGGCATGGAGGTGTATCGTTGCGATCGGTGCAGCCGTTTGTGCGGTACCCGGGACAATAACGTTAGACGGGAGTCAAAACCTGAAAATTCTGGAGACCAAAGCTGAAATTTGAAAAACGATACAGCCTATTTTACTCCAGGGGGTCCCAGGATTACCCACCCAAAATTTCGTTGCGGTCGGTTCAGCCGTTTTTGCGGTACCTGGGAACGGACGGACGGACAGACAAACGGACGGACATTTGGTGAATTATAGTAAGTTGAATCGGAACATGAATCAGAAAACAAACCTGTAGCTTAGCAGTAGTTTGACACTGGATGCGTCCGGTCGTGCATGAGAGAGGAAAGAGATTTTTTTTTTTTTTTTACTCTGCATACTTTGCAGTCAAATAAAATTGAAAAAAATCATTCCAATAATTAAATGACTGTTTTTAAGGATGTCATAAAGGACACAAACAACAGGCATGGTTAGCTAATGTAATGCGTTTAATAAGGTGGTGAAAAGGACAGTGAGCTGCATCGATGGCAGTAAACTTCCGAAAAGCTTCCGTGAGCCAGTGCAGAGGGGAGAGCTGTACTCCATGAAGCTGAAGATGAAGGCCTTGTAGGTAGATAGGAGTTCAGGTGTGCCAAGGAAGGACTTTGTACGATGGAGGATTCCCAGTCAGCGAATGGCTTTTGAGTCCATCTTTGAAATATGGTTTGCCCAAGAAAGATCATGGTTGATAGTGAGACCCAAGAGTTTTAATGACTGAACTTCCTCAAGAGGATTGTTAACAAAGTAGATAGGCAGAGAGGAGTGCGTGGGAAGGGGGGTGGGGGGGGGGGCACTCCAACCTTAACAGGAACAGGTGATGAAAAGATTCTGCTGAGACACACACAAGGCTGATGGGATGGCCTGGAAGTACGCACGCTCACATCTAAGCTGTCTTGCCTGGGTTTGAATCCCGATCCAGCTATAAACTGTCATCTCAGTGTTTCACAGGCATGGTGATTCATTAATGTGTGTGCCGTCCCTCTGATGGATGTTAAACTGGTGTCCTGTCTGCTGACATTAGTTGGTGGATGTTAAAGATCCCATGGTGTCCTTCGTGAAGAGTAGGTGAGCTATCGCAAGCACCCTGAACAAATTCAAAATGGCTACCCTAACCTTAGTCGAACTTCAGGCCTGATATACTATGTTTAAATATACTGTTACGGACACAACTTAAGATGTTGCTTGACCGAGCGGAATGGCCGCCGTGTTCGCACAGTTTACCCGATTCTTCCCCAACTCACCCAATTCC
The DNA here is from genome assembly GCF_964187855.1 of Myxine glutinosa. Taxonomy (NCBI): domain Eukaryota; kingdom Metazoa; phylum Chordata; class Myxini; order Myxiniformes; family Myxinidae; genus Myxine; species Myxine glutinosa. The sequence goes on along the minus strand of NC_136269.1, from coordinate 111,528,971 downwards.
ACTCGAACGTTGGCCGAATCGCGCTACGCTAAATCAATGAAGGAAAGGACACAACGGCTGGGATAAATGAAACGACACAAGGGGGTACAGTTCTCAAGACCTCCGGAGGAGGATATAATTGGTGATGCAGAAAAGGGGTAGATTACAAGGCAAGAGGTAAAGCACAGAAAGATGGGCACTTAGACACAGTCTTATCTATCCCCGACAGACCACAGACAAACGGGACAAGACTGACTTACACGGGGATTGATGGCAAGGAAGGACAGGCAGTCGATAGCACATGGTGCACCTTGGCTCAGGGGCAGAATCAACACGGTCCGGTCCAGAGATGCGGGGAGGTATTTCAGCGCTCGGAGGTGGCGTCTTCTCTCTCCAAGCTGAGGGCGCATCTGACGTCACCTCCCTCTTCCTGCGCATGCTCAGCGGGGAGTGACACGCCCTCGGCTCGTTGTCTCCGCCCCAGATGGAATCGGTCCGCCGCTTCTATTGGGTGCGGGGGGTTACCGGGCTCCGTCCTTGACGAGGAGCTGACAGCGAGCCCCTGCGTGGTAACCCCGTCGGAGCACATGTTCAATGGCGGCTAACCAAGCCGGAGTGAGGACGCACACTCCCCGCGCCGCCGCCGCTGTTGTTGTTGTTGTTGTTGTTGTACCATGAGGAAGAGCTGCGGGGAGGTATTGGGAGGTCCTAAACTTTCTAACGGTGCCATACAATCACATTCTGGTGCAACGAAGAGTCAGAATTAATGGAAACGAGTCCTTAACTGACATAGACTAAGAATAACTAGCAAGATGTCCTATAGTTGTCTACGTGAGATGCGGTGGACCTGGATGCGACATTTAATGGGGGAAATAGGGGAAGGTCGGGTCTACAGAGTGTCGTTTACAGAAAATGGGACTAGGGAATGGGGGATTGGGGATAGTTGGGAAGTATTGGGGAAATAGGGGAATATTTACAAGCGGATATGGATGGAGGCCAATCTCATATCCGCAACATTGCACCCTTCTCTACCTCGGGGCGTCCCGACCCGATAAATTTTTACTTACTTTAGTGTGGCACTCAGATGTAGTTCCCTCTACTATTAACTCAACCCTGAGTGTGACAGTTTTACAGATGTTCACAAATGAGTAAATATGTCCCCCTGCGACGTTGCACCCTTCTCCTCACAGAAACACACCCACAGGATAACCGAATCGCGGAAAGAATCCTCAAACTAAACATACAGCCGGTAGGGAGCATCATTTATACAAGACTACACTGATATTTACACTACGATCCAGGACCTGTTTTTGGAGGAACACATGCAGATGTTATGCATAGAGAGAGAGCACGCATGCCAGCATCGATACACCAACCCACGAGTGCTCTGTGGCCTTACGGCCTTTAATAATGTGCAGAGCACCCCATCCAAGCACCAAAAGCACCACCCCATCATGTACAGTCAGCACCATCCGGTGCACCAATAAAGTGTTCATAGTCACCGGTGGTGTCGCAGCCGGCCGATGTTCTGCCGCTGGCCTTGCCTTCTTGGAGTGCCTTGGCCTTCTGGCTTCTTTCAAAAATAAAGAAAGGCGCCAACCGCGTCCATTTCTAAATTGTGGCCGTCAGGGGGGCCAACTATAAGTGGTTCACCTGTATGGCATAGGTGCCACGTTGACCCAGAGGTCCATCAACGGGTGGTGCTTGCCCGCAAAAGACTGCGGTCCATGGTGGGTGGCCACAAAAATTGCGGTCCATATGGTGTATCGATCCCGGCAGCAAGCAGCGAAAGTACAGGCCCACAACTGCGGAGCCAGCACCTCTCTCTCCTCTCTCTCTGCCCCAAAGCCAGATCCTCGGAGGTGGGAGACAAAAGAAGACAATTGAGTAAGGTGGTAAGGGCACAAAAGTGCACGCAATACAAGGTAATGCACACTGGGGGCACATGGGAACCAGGTGAGACAGGTACGTTCCTACCGTACGCCCCCCCCCCCCCCCCACCAGGTAACCTACATTGCCCCTCCCTTACCCCTTACTGTATCCACAAAACACAACACTACCCATAAACATCTACTTTACACATCAAACAAACGTCCCTACTGTCTTCCCCGTTCCTCCCATAAACCAAATTCGTCTTCTCTCCCTCCTAACCAATCAAATTTGCCATTTCCAACTCTCATCAAAATTTGCCATCACCAATTCATCATCAGTCCCTCCTAGGGAGGGAGAGATGGAATCACCCCAATGTCTCATCCACGTCGTGATGCGTCTCACAAATCCAACCAGCAATTCTCATTTCCTGCAACACAAAACAAAGAAAACGCAGGTGTGGAGTCATCATCACCACCTCAGGTAAGTGGCTGCGTATGGTGCGACAGGTTCATCAATCCTAACTATTTCCTAAATGACTTTAACAACTTTACATTACCCGGGGTCTTTCCCTGCCAATCCATTGGCCAACTTACTCTATGGGTTCTAAAAACCAATTCCCATTGACCAAACTGTGGTGCTTCTCAATTTGGGGTCTCACTCCCCCGATTCATCTCCCGGTGCCCTCGCACAATTTCTGGGCTGTGACGTGTAGCTCTCCCAGCAGGTCTACCCACCTGCACACCTCCACCACTGTAGTTGCCACCCGAGCTTACCTGCTCCTCACCCTAACCTAACTAACTGGGGAAGGCCCTCTCGCACTCTCACCCCCTCAGTGCCCTCTCTGGCACGGGCTGCCCGATCCACACCCGGGATCCTCAGGCACCCACTGACACTAACGGCTCCCAGAGCCCACCTGCGGCCTCACCTGGCCGACATCCTCACAGTGGTGGAGTACCCAAACCAACTACACACACTAACAGGCTACACGCCCAGCCATTTCCACAACACTAATGCACCCATCCACAATACCATTCTGCAACCGCACCACAAATGCCAATATCCAACCACAATTTACCTATACCCTCTACCTATTCTTTAAACTACCCTCCCCGGGTACTCGTGAAAAGGGGTCCACTCTTCCCCCATCCACACCTTCGCACCATGCACACCACTCCGTACCACTTACTCCAACTCTCTCCACACCACTCATTCCAATACTCCATGTATTCCACACACCTGTACTTGCACACCTGTGCTCTCATACTTGGTGCCGCCTGCACCCTTCTCTCCCCAAGCGCATTCGCACTGATCCACAACACTCACTACTCCTACACTGCTCCACACACCTGTCCAGTTGCACACCTGTGCAATCACACCTGTCCAGCTCTCACACAGCATCATCTCTTCTAACTACTCCCCTCTGAAACTTGCGCTTCCCAGTCGTCCCTTTAAACTATTGCGCTCCCTCGTCATTATCATCCACTCTAATCTACCTGCGTCCCCACTACAGGTATCCTTGTCACTAACTAACCTTAACGTCACCTAATGTCATCTTCGCTAGATCCCTATCAATATCCTAACCCACCCGGGCTAGTTTTCACTGCCATCAACCCCATAACTAGTGCGCATTTGCCCCACTTGTGAGGGATGGTGGATTGGCCATCCCATCACATGGGGCATCTCTTACTATCAATTTGGCACACCAAATTTCAGCCAATCAACTGCCAATCACCGTACCAATCATCAAATTTTGCTTTTTTTTTCTTCTAATTTCGTGGCCAAAACACTATCCTCATCACCCGTCTACTTATTAGATCCTCTCGGTGCGCCGTGACATCATTAAACTCGGTTCGTAAAGCCGAGCAATGAATTCGGGTGGTTTGGTCGCCTGCAGGTTGAATCAGTCCGGCTTTCGGTTCAAGGGAGGTGGTTTGGTTGGACCGAGGTTCCACGCACCATCTCGGCGCGGCACCTTGCGGTCCCGGGCCCGATGGCTCAATCTCCCCCGGTCGGAACCCCGTCCCCACGAGGGGGCACCGTTCCGCTTCCTCCCACTCGCCCTTGAACCGGACCGGTCGCCTCGCCCTACAAGGCCCGGACTCGACCGTGCGGGGCGGGGCCAAGCCCGAATCGGCAACGACGCTTCGAAGAGAAGCGACGCAGCATCGATCCGCGCCGGGCCTCGCACCCAACAAAGCACCCCTCGCACCGAGTGCTCGCATCGGCTATCCGTCGCCCTAACCGCTAACCCGGTTACCGTCGATGCTTCACCGGCATGCTCACAAGCATACGCTACCCCTTTCACCCTCACAAAACCCGGCGTTCCAACGCCGTCCGTACATTCCACCAATGCTCTCCCTGTTACACACCACACTTCTCGCGCACACTCTTGCGCACACTTTGGTCCACACCTCTCCTCCGTTACGTCCTCCGTAACACTCACCATGGGCGTGCACTCTTGCATCCACCCACTAACGCGCTCGGATGGGCTCTCCCACACTCGCGCCATGACCAACTCAGGTGTGCTTCCTCGCACACGTTCCACCACCACCTTACTCTCCGTGTCACACTCCGTACACCCCGACGTGCATTCTCGCTCGCACTCGGTTTCACACTCGCGCTCCGATGTGCCCTCTCGCACCTGCGCCATCACCAACTCACTATTCGTGTCACACTCCGGACACCCCGACGTGCATTCTCGCTCGCACTCGGTATCACTCCCACACTTTATAACACGCCCACTCGCCGACGCACACTTTTTCCTCACACGCGTGCCATTTCCACTCACACAGGACCCTTCACCAACGCCCGGATGCTTCCTCGATCCCAAGCGCGCGAAAATTCTTTTGTCGCTAAACATCCTCCTGCAAAATCTACCCGCACAATATACAGCACGACTCACCTGGGGGATCCTTTTCTCCACGCGAACCTGCAAACTTCCATTCGGGTTAAGCACAGCATCGTGATGTGAGCAGGGACTTTGTACATAATCCATTTCTCCCTGCAATTCCCGGGCTACCTCCGTCATCTCTTCAATTTTAATTCCCAGCACTGTTTTTTCTTTATTAACCTCGGCGACCGCTGGCTTTAATAAAACACCCTCCTCTACCTCAGCGGTCGCCGGCTTTTCCAAACCCCGTGTCGCGATTTCTACCCCCGTCATTGTACCCGTGCTTTCCTCCGCTTCGCTCAACCAGCGCTTTTCGACCCGCTTTACCTCCTCGTGCACCCCTGGGACCCTTTCGCCCAACTTGCGGTCTCTGTCCCTCTGCTCCCATGCCTCTCTATCGGCCCTCATTTCGTTCGTTGTTGCTTCAATTTGGTTTCTCCATTTCTCCCCGTTTATTCTCAGCATCTCGGCGAATTGCGCCATGAAGTCCCCCACATCAAAGCCCGCTGCTACGGTCACAGGCGCGGCAAAATTTGGTGCCGCTGTAACCACGTGTGCGAGAGCGCCATTTTGTGCGCCTGATACCCCCTCAACCACACCTTCTTTACTCTCCTCCTCCCTTTCTTCCCCTAAGTCCTGGGTTACCCCTAACCCGTCTATCTCCCCCACCGACATCCGATCGCCTTGATTGTCCATGGCGCGATCTCAAAATTCGGGTTTTATAAAACAAAATAAATTTCGGCAGCTTGTAATTTTGAGCGCGTTAAGCGCGCTTCGGGTCCGATCTCACTCCTCGACACCAATTGTTGCTTAATAACACAATTGGTGTTCCAAAATTTGGGCCTAACAAATTTAGTCCCAGGTCCGAATCCAACTCCTGACAACCAATTGTTACAGCCAATAACACAATTGGTGTCCAAAATTTGGGCTAAATAAATTTAGTCTCAGGTTCGAATCCCAACTCCTGACAACCAATTGTTACGGACACGACTTAAGATGTTGCATGACCGAGCGGAATGGCCGCTGTGTTCGCACAGTTTACCCGATTCTTCCCCAACTCACCCAATTCCACTCGAACGTTGGCCGAATCGCGCTACGCTAAATCAATGAAGGAAAGGACACAACGGCTGGGATAAATGAAACGACACAAGGGGGTACAGTTCTCAAGACCTCCGGAGGAGGATATAATTGGTGATGCAGAAAAGGGGTAGATTACAAGGCAAGAGGTAAAGCACAGAAAGATGGGCACTTCGACACAGTCTTATCTATCCCCGACAGACCACAGACAAACGGGACAAGACTGACTTACACGGGGATTGATGGCAAGGAAGGACAGGCAGTCGATAGCACAAGGTGCACCTTGGCTCAGGGGCAGAATCAACACGGTCCGGTCCAGAGATGCGGGGAGGTATTTCAGCGCTCGGAGGTGGCGTCTTCTCTCTCCAAGCTGAGGGCGCATCTGACGTCACCTCCCTCTTCCTGCGCATGCTCAGCGGGGAGTGACACGCCCTCGGCTCGTTGTCTCCGCCCCAGATGGAATCGGTCCGCCGCTTCTATTGGGTGCGGGGGGTTACCGGGCTCCGCCCTTGACGAGGAGCTGACAGCGAGCCCCTGCGTGGTAACCCCGTCGGAGCACATGTTCAATGGCGGCTAACCAAGCCGGAGTGAGGACGCACACTCCCCGCGCCGCCGCCACTGTTGTTGTTGTTGTTGTTGTACCATGAGGAAGAGCTGCGGGGAGGTATTGGGAGGTCCTAAACTTTCTAACGGTGCCATACAATCACATTCTGGTGCAACGAAGAGTCAGAATTAATGGAAACGAGTCCTTCACTGACATAGACTAAGAATAACTAGCAAGATGTCCTATAGTTGTCTACGTGAGATGCGGTGGACCTGGATGCGACATTTAATGGGGGAAATAGGGGAAGGTCGGGTCTACAGAGTGTCGTTTACAGAAAATGGGACTAGGGAATGGGGGATTGGGGATAGTTGGGAAGTATTGGGGAAATAGGGGAATATTTACAAGCGGATATGGATGGAGGCCAATCTCATATCCGCAACAATACGTTCTGAAATCCCATTCCTCTCCAATTTCTTAAAATGTAAACCTTAAAAAACTATTTATTTATTTATTTTCAGCCAAGGAGACTGTATTATGTTCATTTTTTAATATACTGAGGTTACCTACGTCTTCCTACCTAGGTGATGCCAAACCAAGACCGCACAGTGATGATTTCAGCAACTCAAAGAAGGTTCCACCTCCAAAACCTACACGCCATCCAGCCACACGCCTTAGTAGTTCTTATGAAGAGATTGGGGGCCGCAGAGGCGGTGCAAGTACTAATGGTGCTCGACTGCTGAACCAGGCCTCAGCTGATGCAGCCTGTGGAGATGACTGTGAGCCTGTTTACATTGAAATGGGTGCAACAAGTTCAACCAGGCCAGGTGCTGTGGTGATGTCCATTGCACTGAGCTCTGGTTTTGAACTAGGTGAGTCGGAATATGAAGAAATGAAGTATTTCTTTCCAGAAGCTCCGGGGCTGCTCCGGCGCCCTGCACGCCTCTGCCAGTCTGACTCCGAGTTAGACAGGGATGACGGGGAAAAGTTAGGCCATGGAGGTATCGCGATGACAATAGCGGGCGGTCGCAGTCCCATCCCTCCTCCGCCATTCCCTGACCTCCTGCCCCATCGCCCACCACTTCTTGTGCTTCCCACGGCTCCGGCTACCGCTCCGGCACCACACCCTAACGATGAGTCGCCTCTCACACCGCTGGAAGTGAAACAACTGCCTTTGTTGGAGAGCGCAGCTGCAAGTTATAGTGCAGGTGTTTTGTCACCACCAGCTAATCCAACAAACACTCGGCCACAACTAAATACCAAAGCTGGTACGTTACCGGGTCCTACCCACCAACAACCAGCCGCTTCCCATCAGCGACAACCCACCCGGATGCTGACCCTTTCTGGTCGGCCTCCCACGTCCGAACCAGCACGTAAGACGGGTGGAAGAACACAGCCACGACCCTGTCAGACATCTGGAAATGATGTTAAAGGACGGTCCGACTGTGGGCGCGGGGTAAGGGGCACTGGTGGTAGCTTGCCAAATCGGAGCCGATCGCTTACCAGTCCATTGGATGAGTTGGCATGCCTTTTCAGCTCTGGGAGAATGCCACTGCGCAGCTCATCGGCTGGGCGGCGAATGCGGCAATCCCAAGGTGTGTCCTAACACTATTCTCCTTCCACTGCTTTACATTCGCAACCTCCTCCATGTTATAGTTTGCACGTTTGTGCCCGACTACCCACTTCTCCACTTGACAGTTACTGTGCATTCAGAAAGTATTCAGACCCCTTCCCTTTTTCACATTTTGTTATGTTGCAGCCTTATGCTGAAATCGCTTAAATTCATTTTTTCCCTCATCAATCTACACTCAATACCCCAAAATGACAAAGAGAAAACAGGATTTTAGAAAGTTTTGCAAATTTATTAAAAAGAAAAAACTGAAATATCACATTGACATAGGTATTCAGACCCTTTGCTATGACACTTTAAATTTGGCTCAGGTGCCTCCCATTTCTCTTGATCATCTTTGAGATGTTTCTACACCTTGATTGGAGTCCACCTGTGGTAAATTCAATTGATTGGACATGATTTGGAAAGCCACACACCTGTCTATATAAGGTCTCACAGCTGACGATGCATATCAGAGCAAAAAACCAAGCCATGAGGTCGAAGGAACTGCCTGCAGAGCTCAGAGACAGGATTGTGCCGAAGCACAGATCTGGGGAAGCCTACAAAAAAATTCTGCTGTATTGAAGGTTCCCAAGAGCACAGTGGCCTCCATAATTCTTAAATGGAAGAAGTTTGGAACAACCAAGACTCTTCCTAGAGCTGGCCGCCCGGCCAAACTGAGCAATCTCGCGAGCAATCTCGCGAGATCTCGGAGACGGTGGGAGGGATTTTCGAAGCTCCACACGGTCTCCACGTTTTTCGAAGTTAAGTCTGTTCACAATTGTATTTTGTCGAAACTGTATTTATCTTTCGGTGTGTGAAGTTATTGTGTGCAACTTTGGTTGTTTCTCGGTGTTTATCTTTCATAAATTGATCGTCTGTTTGCCGTGTCGTGTCTTGAGGCCTTGTACAGTGTGCACTGTACAACCTTGAGGCTTTGTTTTTCTCTCAGCGGTCCGTCGTTTGTGATCCAATAACTTTCGTTCTCTGTATTCCCAGGCTTTTCACCCAAAGCCTACTTCCTTGTGTAAATCTCAACTCAAAAAAAAAAAAAAAAAAAAAAAAAAAAAAAAAAAACACAACAACATTTCCTTCTCTGTTCTCATTCGTTTATTCATTCTTATTCGTTCGTTCGTTCTTCGACCACGTGTTTCTCCCCCATTTCCCCAGATAGTTTTCACTCATTAACCTTCAATGTTTACACTTTCCCCTCAAGTTATGTATTCCGTCATATTTTATAACACCTTTTTCTTCTTCTTCTTTAAAAGGCTGCTTTCGACTTGCTCACCAAATCAATTCATCCCAAAAAAAATATCCATCTCCTATAGTGCCTTTTTTCTACATTCCCTAAACTCTCCTGCACTCCATCCTCCATCCAGCGTCCTTAAACGTATTTTTAACTCGAAGGTCACAAGAAACTCATTTTGCAATAAATGTTCGTTTCCCATAAATCGTACACTTTCAAAAATCCAATCTCACCCCTCCCCTCCAAATCTTCCCCATAACCCCTCCCCTCCAAATCTTCCCCATCACCCCTCCCCTCCAAATCTTCCCCATCACCCATCCCTTTCAAATCTCCCCCCTTGCCCCCTCCCTCCTAAACTACCCCCTCACCCCTCCCCGCCAAGACGCCCCCTCGCCCCTCCCCTCCTAGACTCCTGCCTCACCCCTCCCCTCCAAATCTCCCCCATATCCCATCCCTTTCAAATCCCTCCCCTTGTCCCTTCCCTCCCAAACTCCCCCCTCACCCCTCCCCTTCAAATCTCCCCACCCTCATTGCTTCTCAATTTCCCCCCTCTCACTCCCCCTCCTCAAAGCGTCCTCCCCGCTTCTTCCCCCTTCAAACTCTCACCTCCATCTCCCCCAACCTTCTGCCTCGCTCTTCCCCCTCCTCAAATAACACCTCATTGTGGCTCACCCAATCACCATCAAACCTTTTGTCCGCCCCATCCTTCCCTTTCTCCGAGCTATTCTGAAATCTCTGACACACCTTCAACAGCTCTCCCTATCTCTTCCACCTCTTCCACATCTTACCCTACCCCTCCTCCCGCCTGTTCTGTATCTGATGCTCCCCCTTCCTCTTCATTAACGGTATGGACCTCAAACATCCGGGGCCTTCGTTCAAACTTAACTGATCTCTCCATACAGGTTGCTTCTGTCAAACCAGACGTGATCTGCTTAACAGAAACTTTCCTCCTTTATGATGTCTCTGATTCCATAGTATCTCTCCCGGGCTACTCCCTCCTCCGGTATGATAGACCTGAGCCTCGTCCTGGAGGCGGGGTTGCTATCTTTATCAAAAACTCTCTTCCTCACTCGCCCTGCACTGCACTCTCTCCACCTCACCCCCAGGAATACCTCTGGCTACGGCTTCCCCTTCGCTCCCACCTCTTGTTCATATGTGTGTTGTACCGTCCACCAAACAGTGATGACTCCATCTACATCTCGCTGTCTGATGATATGGACCAACTTCTATCTACTCATCCCAACTCTCTCTTCCTCATATGTGGTGATTTCAATTGTCACCATGCCAGTTGGCTGGGTGTGGGTACCTCTCTCACCAGCCATGGCTCTTCAGCAAAGGACTTCTGCGACTCACTGGGACTGACACAATCTGTCAATTTCCCGACCCGGATCTCAGTCAACGGAACATCTTCTCTTCTGGACTTGGTTATGACTAACTTCCCTGAAAATGTCTGCTGCTCTTCTTCTGCTCCGATCGGATCATCTGATCATGTCCTTGTTAAAGTGGACATCTCTCTGACCATCCTCAGGGAGCCTGCTCAGCGTCGACGAGTCTGGCATTTCACTCAGGCCAACTGGCACGGTCTTCAAGCAGCCATCAATCATCTGGACTGGTCTCCCATCTCTACCACCTCTGACATCAACTCATCCTGGGAATTCTTCCAAAGTAAATTGCTCTCTCTCATGCACAGATTTATCCCATCTCGTCTTCAGTTGTCATACCCTTCCTCCCGTCCATGGTACACGGAATCTTGTGGTGAGGCTGTTGCCCAGAAACAACTTGCCTTCGTCTCCTGGAAAGCAAATCCAACGGAAGGAAATCTCATTTCCTTTCACAAAGCCCGAAACAAGTGTGTGTCCACCCTCAGGAGAGCCAGGAAACAATATCTCTCCGTTCTCAAGACCGAACTCTCTTATCTGTCTCCCTCTTCCAAATCCTGGTGGCGTCTGGTCAAATCCGTTTCTGGTGTTTGTTCCCCCTCCATCCCCTCCCTTACCTCAAACGGCTACACAGCTGACTCCGCACGTGAAAAAGCTGAATGCCTCAACTCTGTGTTTGCCTCTAAATCTTGTGTCCCAAACCCATCCCTCTCTGTACCCACCATACCCAGTCGTACCCTGCTGCTCCTGGACTCCGTGTCCTTTCCTCCTGACAAGGTGGAAAAGTTTCTGTCAACCCTCGACTCTGATTCTGCAACTGGACCCGACGGCATCAGCCCACGGGTCCTAAAATCCTGCTCTGCTGCTCTATCTCACCCTCTCTCTGTTCTCTTCACCCTCTCTTTTGCTCAAGGTCAACTGCCATCTGCTTGGAAATCAGCCAACATCACCGCTTTGCACAAAAAAGGTGCAAAAACAGATCCTAGCAACTACAGACCAATCAGCCTTCTCCCAATTATCAGCAAAGTCATGGAATCCATCATTGCTTCGGATATGAAATCTTTCCTCTTCTCCAATGGCTTGATCTCTGATCATCAATTTGGTTTCAGACCAGGTCACTCTACTCTGGACATGCTGCTTCTGCTGTCTCAACAATGGATGGAGGTCCTCAATGCCAAACAGGAAATTAGAGCTGTCTCCCTCGACATATCACGTGCCTTCGACACGGTCTGGCACCCCGCTCTGCTCACCAAACTCTCCTCCTTTGGTATCCATGGAAATCTCCACGCATGGCTGGCGGACTTCCTCTCTAGTCGTCGTCAACGTGTGGCCCTGAATGGGTTTCTCTCATCTCCTCTTCCTGTTCAGGCTGGAGTTCCCCAAGGCAGTGTTCTGGGCCCCGTGCTTTTTCTGGTCTTCATCAATGATCTCTCTGACTCTCTCGAAAATCCTCTCTATCTCTTTGCTGATGACTCCACTCTCTGCCGCTCCATTCCTCTTCCCTCAGATCGGCAGTCTGCTGCCTCCTCACTCTCTGAAGACCTGGACAAAATCACAGACTGGTCAAACAAGTGGAACATGTCTTTCAATCCTGACAAATCTCACACTCTTACTATGTCTCTCCGAAAAGATCGACTGGACAACCCTCCCATCTACTTTCTCAACAATCCTCTCCAAGAAGTTCTGTCGCTCAAGATTTTGGGTCTCACTATCTGCCATGATCTTTCTTGGGAAAACCACATTTCCAAGCTGGCCTCCAAAGCCAGTCGCCGACTGGGCATCCTCCGTCGTGCGAAGTCCTTCCTCGGCACAGCTGAGCTCCTCACCACATACAAGGCTTTCATCCGCAGCTCAATGGAATACTGTTCTCCCCTATGGGCCGGTGCTCCTGCCTCACACCTAGCTCGGCTTCACGCTGTTGAAACCAAAGCTTTCAGAATTATTGGAATCTCCCGCGATGAAGCTATCTCTGAGGGCCTTTCACTCACTCACCGCAGGCAGGTAGGTGGTCTTTCTGTCTTCTACCGACTCCTCTCCGGCCTTGCACCCCCAGCTCTCTCTGTGCTCTGTCCCCCAAATATTCCTACAGGTCGCACAAGATCTGCCAGCAACCCTCTGATGGTTAAACTGCCGAAATCTCGGCTCTCTGCTCACCTTCACTCTTTCATTCCTCTTTTCTCCCGCCTCTGGAACAAACTCCCTCACTCCCTTCAATCCCACTCCTCCCTCCAGGTCTTTAAAACAGCTGTTCACCACCATCTCTTATCTTCCCCCATCCAAAACCTTGATCTTTTCTACCCCCGCTAATTCACCCCAGATCCACCTTGTTTGAAATTCCAACTTCTTTCCTGGAAGTCCTGGCAGTGTCCATATGTTTTATACCTCTCCCACCGCCCCCTTCCCATGCCCCCCCCCCCACCAAAGCCCTCGCCCTCTCTCAGATCTCTCGATGTCTCCATGTCTCTCGGTCCCTGCTCTCAAATGTTGTGTTTGTGTCCTTCCCCCTCTCTCACGAACTTGTCTACCGCTCCCGATGTTATATGTTTTATGTGTCGGTTTGTCTTTCTGTGTGATTAATGTTCGCTCTTTCACGAGCCTCGATCTTGTATACAAAAAAAAAAAAAAAAAAAAAAAAAAAAAAAATCGTGGGAGAAGGGCCTTGGTAAGAGAGGTGACCAAGAACCCGATGGTCACTCTGGCTGAGCTCCAGAGATTCTGTGTGGAGGTGGGAGAAACTTCCAGAAGGACAAGCATCACTGCAACACTCCACCGATCTGGGCTTTATGGCAGATTGGCCAGACGGAAGCCTCTCCTCAGTGATAGACACATGAAAGCCCGCAGAATCTTGTTTCTCACAGTCTGAGAGTCCTTTAGGTGCTTTTTTGCAAACTCCAAGTGGGCTTTCATGTGTCTTTCACTGAGGAGAGGCTTCCGTCTGGCTACTCTGCCATAAAGCCCAGATCGGTGGAGTGTTGCAGTGATGGTTGTCCTTCTGGAAGTTTATCCCATCTCCACACAGGATCTCTGGAGCTCAGCCAGAGTGACCATCGGGTTATTGGTCACCTCTCTCACCAAGGCCCTTCTCCCCCGATTGCTCAGTTTGGCCGGGCCGCCAGCTCTAGGAAGAGTCTTGGTTGTTCCAAACTTCTTCCATTTAAGAATTATGGAGGCCACTGTGCTCTTGGGAACCTTCAATGCAGCAGAATTTTTTTTGTAGGCTTCCCCAGATCTGTGCCTCGACACAATCCTGTCTCTGATCAAAACAGACAGTTCCTTCGACCTCATGGCTTGGTTTTTGCTCTGACATGCATTGTCAGCTGTGAGACCTTATATAGACAGGTGTGTGCCTTTCCAAATCATGTCCAATCAATTGAATTTACCACAGGTGGACTCCAATCAAGGTGTAGAAACATCTCAAAGATGATCAAGAGGAATGGGAGGCAGCTGAGCTAAATTTAAAGTGTCATAGCAAAGGGTATGAATACTTATGTCAATGTGATATTTCAGTTTTTTCTTTTTAATAAATTTGCAAAACTTTCTGAAATCCTGTTTTCTCTTTGTCATTATGGGGTATTGAGTGCAGATTGATTTTAGGAAAAAATGAATTTAAACGATTTCAGCATAAGGCTGCAACATAACAAAATGTGAAAAAAGTGAAGGGGTCTGAATACTTTCTGAATGCACTGTAATTGAACAAGCTTATAAACGATATATTGTGATGTCAGCCATCTGCTTTTCATGTGCATTTTCACTGTTTTCTATATATTTGGTCATATCGTTTTATCGAAGTTACATTGCCGTTAAATTTCTTCTATTTACTGTTGGCTTTTCCCTCATGAAATGGAATTTTATTTTGATTCATCACTGACATTCAGGGCATCATAGCTCTTGCATCATTATGGTCATGAGGGGCATGTATCGTCAGTCATGTTATCAGATAATGTCAGTGAAATTACCATCAAACTGCTGTCCAAGGTCTGTCGATTCATGTTAATTTTTTTGAATGAACAAATGTTTTTGGGTTATTGGCCTGCTTTTTTATTAAGTCTCCCCCTATTGGACAGGAGAAGGCTTATACCCGTTATCGGGTTTGTTTCTACAATTAGTGCCCCCAATCTTTAATGGTACCTCAGTACTAAACCATCATTTAGGGGTTTTTCTCTTTCTTGTCTGGCAATGAGTTGTGTCTCAGATCAGGCTGGGACTTTCGGAATGAAATTTTGCATTAACAATGGGAGCAAAAAGTAACGTAAAAAATAACGTAAAAAGTAAGTAAAGTAAAAAGTAACGTTAAAAATTAAAGTAAGTGTTACGTGGTCCTCCCGGTAACTACCTGGTCGTGGTGACCCCCGGACCGTGGGAGGACCCCGCCAGAAAGATCTCTGATTTATACGCGTTCGTAATGCAATCAATATGAAAGACACAAACAATTCAGGTCAATAAGCAACCCCACACCAAGGATCCGGATTAATTAATAATATATTCTCAATCCATCAACAACAATCAACAATCAATCCGCAATATTACTAAGATGGCCATCTCATATATTTCCCCCCTTTCCCCACTCACGACCCCTCAATGGTCACTGTCCCTCACAATGTCTCTGGGCCCCTCCAGACAAAGGTGAAGGTCGACTTCTCCGCACACGGGCGGTTGAACGAACCCCTGGCTGACGTGCTCCAAACGTGCACGTCGCGTACCGGGAACAGCTGCTGCAGCGCACACCTCCTTGCAAAGCAAAGCGGGCAAAGCAAAGCGCGCGAGGCCCAAGGTGCGACCCGTACGCGTCCTTGTAGACGTTGAGGCGAACTGTGCCGGACGCTTGGTTCCGTGCACGAACCCACGGCAACTTGACGCGTAACCGGTAATTACCCCGCGCAGGTAACTCCTCTCGCCAGACGGGCTTTCAAACGCAGCGTTCCCCACGCTGCTCAATATCGACACCGCTCGCGTCGGAGCTGGGCGAGGAAGAAGAAGATAGCCGCTTCTCCAGGACCTCGTGTCTTGTTTTTCTTCTTCCGGTTCACTCTCCCGTTTCCGGTCTCCTGTTATCCGGAGCCTCTCTAACCATTTAACCACAACAACCTTTAATAGAATAAACATTAATAAGCAATGACATGAATAGTAATTCACCTAAATCCGGGATCCGTCACACTCCCCCCCCTTCAAGAAAGAAAGTTTGAACCCCGCGAAAACTTTCTGGGCCGGCCAAATTTGATAAACAAACCCGATACCCCAAATCATCAGTTCCCCCCGGGCACAATTATCGCATCTCAAAACTAAAGCAACAAACTTTCACCAAAACCCCCCAGAGATTCCAAGGTAATTCCCTCTAGACCAAGCGTCAACACTTCTAGTTGCTCTTGGATGGAGGCCCAGCTGAGTACTCACTACATGGACGCCTTAAGGAATGTGGGGTTCACGGTTAGTCCGGGGAGGAAAGTTCATTACATGGACGCCTTTAAGAACGTGGAGTTCACGGTTAGTCCGTGCAGGAACGTTCCCTACCAGGACGCCTTTTAAGAACGTGGCGTTCACGGTTAGCCTGTATAGGAGCCCAGGCTCGGCGGCTCCGCCGTATATAGAGTGCTTCAACTTCTCCGGACTCCTAACAGTTACGGTGGGACCCCTTGTCCCAGCAGTCACCTGACTGGCGGTCTCCCTCTCGGCCAGTCCTCTGCCAATCATTCTTTCGGGAGATGCCGTAACTCTGGGAGCCTCCATAGTAATATCGGCTGCGGCCAACACCAAAACTACCGCCAAGTGTTCCTCTTCTGTAGACCTCTCGACGCCTACGAAACGCCTTCCCTACTGTTATGGTCCGACCCTCCAAATCCTTACCATTCCAATTCTTCTCTGCCTCCCTGGCGTCTTTTGTGCTTGCAAACGTGACAAAGCCGAACCCTCTTGACCGTTGCGTTTCCCTGTCTTTTACCACCCGCACTTCCACCAACGGCCCATATCTGTTGAAGACAGACGTCAGAACTTCTTCCTCTGTGTTGAAGTTCAGTCCCCCTACAAATAACTTGGCACTTTTGTCGCCATCCCGAGCTGGGGTGGTGTTATTTCCCCTGCGGTGCTCTTTACCCACCCTCGGGTTACCATAAATTTGCCCCCCGGCCAAATCATTCCCGATAATCACAGATACTCCCTCTACAGGAAGCGTGGCTTGTAAACTGACGGTGACCGGTCCTGACACCAAATCGGATTCCAAATGGATAACATGAAGTGGGGCACTAACACAGCCACCGATCCCTTGTAACCGAACCCTATCACCAGTTGCGGTACTCTTTGACAATGGCAAAATGCCTTCAAGCATTAAGGATTGATGGGCTCCTGTGTCCCTCAATACCCTAACAGGTCTTGGGTTAGTCAAGTCTCCCTCGAGGGAGACCAACCCCTCATAAATAAATGGTTGGTAACTCTTCTGTGGGCAATTTCTTACGCTTGCCATCGCATTCGGAGTTGTAATAGTCGGACTCCGCTCTGGGTTTTCCCTTTTCATTAGGTAACAACTGGACATCAAGTGTCCAGGTTTCTTGCAAAAAGCGCAAGTAGGTCCGGAGGAAAAACTCGTGGTCTGCCTCGGGCACCCCGAAAAATAAGTTTGTCCTGGGCCCGTCACCCTCTGATTTCGAACAGTTTGGGTATCAGCGTTGTCCCCATAATCATCTCGAGGCCGCCGCCATGTATTGTCGTTCTCCGCACCTGCTGTTCCACAACTCCCCTGCGGAAATCTAGGCGAGGAGTTAGGTTCGTGGACCCCTATCCGGTGTGTTAAGGCATAATCATCTGCCATGGTGGCTGCGTCCCACAACCTCGGTACTTTCTTTTCCTGCAGGTACACTTTGATGTCCTCGTGGACACACTGTTGAAATTCCTCCACCAGGATCAAGTCACGCAATGCTTCGAAGTCGTTCCCGACTCCTTTTGACTCACACCACCGATCAAACATGTTTTCTTTCACTCTGGCAAACTCCACATGGGTCTCACTCTCCCTCTTCCTGACATTCCTGAATTTTTGCCGGTAAGCTTCCGGAACCAACTCATAGGCTTGAGGATGTGCTTCTTCAATACCTCATAATCTGCACATTGGTCCATTGGTAGCGCCGAATAAATCTCTTGAGCTTTACCCACCAGCACACTTTGCACTAGTATGGTCCAGGCCTCCTCCGGCCAGTTTAACTGTCGAGCCACTTTCTCAAAGTGTGGAAAAAATTGAGTGACTTCCTTTTCACTGAAAGGTGGAACCAGCCTCACATGTCTGCCCACATTCCAGGTGTTCTGGCTAGGTGTCGGCCCAGTCAGCAAGGGTGGCACCTCTCCCCGTTCTCTCATTAACTCCAGCTCCTTGAATTTAATTTCTTGCTGAAGCTCCATGTCACGTTCCTTTAATTCCCTTTCCGCTTTTCTCTCCTCTGCTTCGAGGTCCCTTGCAGCTCTCCTCTCCTCTGCTTTTCTCCCTTCTAACCTTTCCTGGAGTTCTCGTTCCACTCTCCTTTCCTCTGCTTGTTTCTCTTCTCTCCTCTCTTCTGCTTTCCTTTCTTCTTCTGCTCTTTCCTTTTCTGCTTTCCTTTCTTCTTCTGCTCTTTCCTTTTCTGCTTTCCTTTCTTCTTCTGCTCTTTCCTTTTCTGCTTTCCTTTCTTCTTCTTTGATCCGTTCCTGGAGTTCTCGTTCCACTCTCCTTTCCTCTGCTTGTTTCTCTTCTCTCCTCTCTTCTGCTTTCCTTTCCTCTTCTGCTCTTTCCTTTTCCGCTTTCCTTTCTTCTTCTTTTAACCTTTCCTGGAGTTCTCGTTCCACTCTCCTTTCCTCTGCTTGTTTCTCTTCTCTCCTCTCTTCTGCTTTCCTTTCCTCTTCTTTGATCCGTTCCTGGCTCCGTAATTGCAACTCCAGTTTCCGGAGCTCAACGTCTTCTGGTTCTTCGGGTAGCCACTGCCAGGCTAACTCATCCCATGTTCCTAATCCCACCATAGATTGTATCACCGTGGTCTGCAACTCTGCCTTCCTCAAATTAGTTCGGACCTCCAAGTTAAAATGTTGGCCAATTTCAAGAGGTCCGCTTTTAGTAACGCTCGGAACTGTGCCTCACTAGGTGTTACCGCAAAGTTCTGTGCAGCAAACGCCATGGTGACTATCGTTAACCCCTGTTAACCTTCACCCAAGACTTTACCACAATTTCTCAAAAATTTACCAATTAATAATTAATTAATAAATTTTAATTAATAAAAATTATTATTTTATTATGTTATACAATTTTAGATCCCGGAATTCAATCGGACGAGCCCCCAATTCTGTTACGTGGTCCTCCCGGTAACTACCTGGTCGTGGTGACCCCCGGACCGTGGGAGGACCCCGCCAGAAAGATCTCTGATTTATACGCGTTCGTAATGCAATCAATATGAAAGACACAAACAATTCAGGTCAATAAGCAACCCCACACCAAGGATCCGGATTAATTAATAATATATTCTCAATCCATCAACAACAATCAACAATCAATCCGCAATATTACTAAGATGGCCATCTCATATATTTCCCCCCTTTCCCCACTCACGACCCCTCAATGGTCACTGTCCCTCACAATGTTTCTGGGCCCCTCCAGACCAAGGTGAAGGTCGACTTCTCCGCACACGGGCGGTTGAACGAACCCCTGGCTGACGTGCTCCAAACGTGCACGTCGCGTACCGGGAACAGCTGCTGCAGCGCACACCTCCTTGCAAAGCAAAGCGGGCAAAGCAAAGCGCGCGAGGCCCAAGGTGCGACCCGTACGCGTCCTTGTAGACGTTGAGGCAAACTGTGCCGGACGCTTGGTTCCGTGCACGAACCCACGGCAACTTGACGCGTAACCGGTAATTACCCCGCGCAGGTAACTCCTCTCGCCAGACGGGCTTTCAAACGCAGCGTTCCCCACGCTGCTCAATATCGACACCGCTCGCGTCGGAGCTGGGTGAGGAAGAAGAAGATAGCCGCTTCTCCAGGACCTCGTCTTGTTTTTCTTCTTCCGGGTCACTCTCCCGTTTCCGGTCTCCTGTTATCCGGAGCCTCTCTAACCATTTAACCACAACAACCTTTAATAGAATAAACATTAATAAGCAATGACATGAATAGCAATTCACCTAAATCCGGGATCCGTAACAGTAAGTAAAGTAAAAAGTAACGTTAAAAAGTAAAGTAAAAATGTAAGTAAGGTAAAAAGTAACATAAAAAAGTAACGTAAAAAGTAATGTAAAAAAAGTAAGTAAAGTAAAAAGTAACGTTAAAAAGTAAAGTAAAAAAGTAAGTAAAGTAAAAAGTAACGTTAAAAGGTAAAGTAAAAAAGTAAGTAAAGTAAAAACTAACATTAAAAAGTAAGTAAAGTAAAAAGTAACGTTAAAAAGTAAGTAAAGTAAAATGTAACGTTAAAAAGTAAAGTAAAAATGTAAGTAAGGTAAAAAGTAACATAAAAAAGTAACGTAAAAGGTAATGTAAAAAAAGTAAGTAAAGTAAAAAGTAACGTTAAAAAGTAAAGTAAAAAAGTAAGTAAAGTAAAAAGTAACGTTAAAAGGTAAAGTAAAAAAGTAAGTAAAGTAAAAACTAACATTAAAAAGTAAGTAAAGTAAAAAGTAACGTTGAAAAGTAAGTAAGGTAAAAAGTAACGTGAAAAAGTAGTGTAAAAAGTAAGCAAAGTAAAAAATAACGTTGAAAAGTAAAGTAAAAAGGGTTAACACAATTTTTTGAACCACTTGGCCATCTCAAAGACCACGTTGCATCATAATAGTGCACCTGCACGGAAGTTGTGCACCTGATATTTGATTTGTCCTTGACCTACCTTTTTCGGATAGTGACCAAATTACCAAAAAACACCTTTTTGATCATAACCTGAATTATTTTTCTCCGATTTTCATGATGTGTTTTCTGGATACATTGTAGATGGGGACACATTTTCTTAATTTACACTCTATCCCTAAATGTTGAAGGTCAAGGTCACATGACAGTTATGATTGGAACATGGGCTTACCCTTGGTGATTGCTTTATGAATGCAGCTATTGTTTGTTTTGTTCTTGTCCCTGTATCTAATCGTTACGCAATTCCTAATGCAGAAATTGAGGAAGCCACGGATCGACTTAATGGGAATGGAGCACCGATGACTCCCGGGGATACTTCAGTCCTGGCAGCAGTCGAGTCTCCGCAAGCGTCCGCTTCCACTCCGAGCCCACCAGGTGCTCAGTCTGCTTCCAGTCCTCAGGTGACAGTCGTAACATCACTTCATGCAACCTGAGGTTTTGAACTTTACATCCTGATTTAAAAAAAAAATTGACCAAAGTTGTTTGCCCTTTCCTGGGATCAGGAACAGCGGGGGGAAGCTGGCAGCAGTGTGTGGCGAGATCGCGCCGCCTTGCCGGAAGTGCTAGAATGGAGGCGTCGCGTGTGTGATGAGGGCGGCATCAGAATTTCTGGTCCTGATGAAGTGTGGCCTCATGCAGCCACCCTGCCACTCGGATGGAAGCATTGCGGCCGCTCCAAAGGGGGCCAGGACAGCCGGGCGTGTTGGGACACTGAGATGTAGACCGCAACGGAGTACATAGTGAGTTTGTTTAGTGCTCGGCCCCTTCAAAAAGATTTCAGGTCAGCCATTTACCTGCGGTCACTGTTTCCACGAATGCATATACGTACCGAGGCAGGGGCGGAACCAGGAATTTAAAGACGGGGGGGGGGGGGGGAGGGGTGCATGAAACTATAGTGCTGTGGGGGTGGATAAAGGGGGGGGGTCTGGCGGTCCTCCCCCAGGAAATTTTAAAAAATTGATCGTCAGAAATGGCATTTCGTGCGTTCTTGGAAGTTTCTGCAGTTCCTTGTGTTCTTCCCTGGTCCAACAGTTCAGCAGATTCGCACTGCCTGCACCCTCATCCTGGATCGAAGGAGGGGGGGGGGGGGTACGCACCCCCTGCACCCCCCCCCCCTGGATCCGCCCCTGTGAGTCATATTTATTTGTTCGCAAATCCATAATCACTGATTTGTCTCGTCATGCCTCGAGGTTAAATTATATTTTATTAATCAAGAGGGAGGGGTGATGTGGAAAACGCATCTATACTCTGCGATTGGAAATAGTCAAAAACGATCAAAGTAGGCCCAAGGCCTTTGAAAATGCAAGACAAACCTCTGGCTGAGCATTGATTGGTGGCATATACAGTTGACTTCTGACGAAGTCGTTTTTCACTTTTTGTCAAATTTCTCTGTACATACTCTTTCCCCCCCCCCCCAAAAGGTTTTAAAGCAAAGGCCGGTGCAGCAGCCTTGTTGTGATCAAAAGCACATGGTTTTAGATCGCATAACTTATTTCACTTGGAAAAGGTGTATCTGAACCATCCATGGGAATTTTATTGATAGACACGATTTTTTATGCAATTCGTACACATTGATCTGCAACTTTCGGGAAAAAAAACAAACGTAAAACTTTCCAGTCGCCTAAGAGCGGCTCCTCGGGAGCGATGTCTTCAGGTTCCTCCGAAGCAAAATGAGCATTCCCTAATTTTAGGTCTCGGCTTGTTTTCCACTCGTGGCGTTTGGTCAACAAGGTTTCTGTTTACTCAGTCGAGAATGTAAACAATCGGATAAACGAGGAGGTTTTGACCCGACTACTACTTCATATCCTTAAATGTGTTGTTTAATTGAGCAAACTCCTTTAATGTGAGTGGAATATTGGGAATGATGTGACACCAAGATATGTTTACTGGGACAGTGGGACACTGGGACACTGGGACAGTGGGACAGTGGGACAGTGGGTGCATGGGCCAGAAGGCTTTTTTTGCATCCAGAACTTTGGCTTCATGTTTATAACAGTCTTTCTTGTTCCCGTGTTAATGTACATGTATGTGTGCATAACCGTGTATATCATATTGTCGGCGCTGTATTCACAACATAATCTGGCAACAGGCTGCCTCTGAAACCATGACAACATAACTAGTGCCTGGTACCTAATGACGGAAGCTGCACTGACGTGCTGTTTCCGGTCCTTGTTAATTAATTATTTATTACTCTTATACACCCAGGTCATACCGGGCTGCCGGTGTCATTGATATTTATACAATCTTCTTTTGTAGGCAGCACTTGGTTGTATTGCGGGTACGCATCGGTGCGAGGCAGCACAGTTGTCCAGACGATGCAGTGCCCCCTGTAGGTTTGGGCAGGGATTTCAGTTATTTAGCCAGGATGCCGGCGATAATTCTCCCCTCTTCGTCAAAACATATCGTTGGATCTGCAATCTCGAGCTAATGTTAGCAGACAGAACACCAGCTTATGAATCCATCCGAGGAACGGTTACTTTTGTGATGCGGCAGCACCAACTTCTGACTATTTTTATAATCGGCTCGGTAATCAAACCCGGACGTGACAGTTCAACAGGAAGTGTGATAACTGCACCGACCTGTCAGGACTATTTAACAATAAAAGGAAGAGACAAAAAGTCATATTAGCCGAGCTTATAAGTCCATCCTCATACTAGCTGGAAAAATTGGTCATTTTGGACACAGTCTTGGCTACTTGTTTGTGAATCCAGGTTTTTAATGGAAGTTTCTTTGTTAAATCTTTGTTTAACAAGCAGTGTATATAATCCTTTCTGCTCCTCTTTGCCTCTTTTCATTCAGCCACGGATATTTCACTCCCAATTCAAAAATCAGTAAAAGGGCTCGGCCGGCAGATTGCCCGTTGCTGGCTTTGTGTTTTAATTCCGGCATTTTCTCTGTGCCAGCATTTACTCAAAGCATTAAAAAATATCTGCTGCTCTCTGTTGCCTTTTAGTCGTGTTCTTTTTTTCCTGCTCTGATGTGAAGCCACTGCACTCCGAGGATGTGCACGGGCTTCGTTGACTTTTTCAAGGTAAGGTTTCAACCAGAAGAGTAAACTAGCACTTGATTAAGTTGATGGCACACCACCATGTTTTGTATCCACTGATAGGCCGGAGCTAGATCTGGACCTAAATTAAAACCTAATCGGCTTGTTCTCGTCACCTAAGCAACCCATCCACCTAGTTTTGTCATAACTCGTCCAAAACCTTTTGAGATATCGTGATATATATATATATATATATATATATATATGTTCAAAACACACCTGGTCACAAGTGTGCCGCACTGACCGAGTCCTCAGTCGAGGTCCTCAGCATCATCCCGTTTCGGCCCTTCAACCTCGATACGGTCAGCTAAGGTGGGCTAGCAGGGGCACGTACACATCCACATGCAGCAACTGCACCTGGATGCGTACATACCCCCACCCCCACCCCCACCCCCAGCCAGTGCAAACAACAACAACAACAACACCTCCACATCCAGAATCCACAGCACCAAACAAACATGGTGGAACACTCAAACACCCACCTTTATACCCTTCACCACTCACCAACAAAACATACCAGATCATTCATACACACACATACACACCCATACATACACATACACACACAACACCAACGAACCAACCACCTACCCTTACATCATACACCACTCAACACACAAAAACACACACTCATGCAAAAATTAATTCATGCAAAAACACACACCCTCACCCACTCACTCATATACACAAAATAATAAATAATAATGGTAACAAAAAAACAAAAACAAAAACACAACCAACCTACACCATTCGACGTGCCTCCATAAACTTCCTCCATAATATACATAATATATATATATATATATATATATATCGTTTCTCTCAATGGTCAAGAAGAAGAAAATAAATTCTCACATCAGGATCTGGATTCGGATCGTCACCAAAATCGAATCGATTCATCCCTAGCACACACCTAACCTGTTCAACAAAATGTCTTCCGAATTCATCCACAACTTTTTTGAGATATCCTGTTTATAGACAAACAAGTAAACAGACAAAAAGACAGACAGGGGTAACAACACAACCTCCATCCACCGATTATGAGTTGTTCCGCATACTCCTCCTCCGAGGGCTCCTCGTATAACTACACGATACAAAGCCAAGGTGCCGTGCCAAGCTTCTCCAGGGACGACCTTGGTTTTTGTTAGGAATGATGCGTTCAAACTCGACACCGGTTTTCAGGAAAGAACAACAGTTGCACACAAAATCCGACTAATTATTGCTTTATTTGCTGCTGACAGTGCATCTTAATAGTTCATTGTTGGAATAAAATATAAATGTGCAGTTCGGATTATATACAAGGCACTTGCGGAAAGGATTAGCTTGGCAAAAGTAGGAGCATGGAAATTTTGAATAATGATTGGAATGATATGACTCATTTGATTGTGATCGGAAGGACAGGATTTGCTTACGCGCTGATCTTGTGCCACTACGAAAACGTATCATTTTGGAGAGAATGCCAAAAATCCACATTTGGTGTAGAACAGAGAAAAAAATCTTTCCTTCAAAGTTTCAATCCCACTCTGCCGAATGAACGAATATCTGCCGTTTCACCGAGCAAGGTTTCTATTTGCGCATGGATGTGAAAGACCATTCACAGGCAATAAACAGAGAAGGGCATCCATGATACATTGTGTGGGTCAGGATATTACATGTTTTTCGATGAAATATTCCGTTTCCAACCAAATTTGTTTTATCAATTTTCAATGCAGCATCGTATTCATCTTATTTAGTTGTTTTTTTTACTAATAGCACAGGTGCTCTGCAGATCTTTTCTCATTGTGTCGCGCTGTGGAGACACGGAGGTAGTTTTAATCACGACCCAAAAGGAAGTTTTTCGATGAAATATTCCGTTTCCAACCAAATTTGTTTTATCAATTTTCAATGCAGCATCGTATTCATCTTATTTAGTTGTTTTTTTTACTAATAGCACAGGTGCTCTGCAGATCTTTTCTCATTGTGTCGCGCTGTGGAGACACGGAGGTAGTTTTAATCACGACCCAAAAGGAAGTAGTTAAAATTTTTCCAAGGGTACAAGTGATTATATAATTCATTACAAATACGAATGGACATCACAGATGGCTGTAGGTCTCATGATCAAAAAGTCTCGGTCCAAAACTTGAAATTCAGCTTGACTAGCCACATCAGGTCATTTTATCAAATTGAAATTGAGATTTTTCACGAAATGATTGAGCACATCATGTACAAAAACGTTTTATGCAAACGAGGAAGTTCTATAGTGTTTTGGTCAATTACGTACGCAATCCTCTCAAAATATGGACCATCTTTGCTGAAATAAAAGCTTTCTTCACTACAATTCCCTCCTCTCACTAACAACCACCCTATAGTGCCACTCTTATATCCTTTCAAACAAAAGCATTTGCACACAAGGCTGCAGCAGATTTCTTTCTTCGAAAAATAAATAAATAAAGCAGTCCATGTTATGCAAGAATTTTGTGCGTATTCAGATCTCGGGTTCGCCAGTTGAGCGTTGCTTGAAGCGATAGATTTCGAGTTTTCCAATTCTATAAGTAATTGACATATTTGGGGAAATTACACGTCCAGACCAGGAAGCTTTTTCGCTGCGTTGAACGAAGTTGGAATGATCATACTGCGGCTGATTTGGTTAATGCGGCCTATTTAACTACAATGCCCTTCTTTAGGTAGTGAGTGAGCGGCGTATTTGACCCGACAAGCTCATGATGGTTTCATGATGACATTGACAAGAACTGCGGTCGCTTTCGTTGTGGAAAAGCAGCTGATTTTTTATTTATTTAATTAAAGGTGCAGAACATCCTTGATAACTTGCTCTGATGAAGGGTTAAGGCCCCTATATCTTTGCCTTCCAATGAAAACGATGCCGTTTCAAAAGGAAAAAACAAGAAACATCAGGAACAGGGCTAATGGAAGAGGTTTAAGCTACAAACTGAGGCCTTCGAAATCCGCTAACTGCGCAGGTGGAGTATGCCACACCGGAGTGAAGTGAAGTCGATGATGTTGCCTCACCTCTCTCCAAAACATCAGATATTGATTTTAACATTTCCAATTACAACTTGTTTCTCTTTGAGCAATTTATGAAGTGGCTTTTGCCATCCAGACCAGATTATTCAGTGATTAAAGTAATATAAAAAATATGAATAATAAAACATTTTTTAGGATATGGCCCTATTTTTTCTTTATTTAGCTTTTTATAAATATGGAGGTTATAGACATGCACGACGGTTAATGTGGCTCAATTGTAAAACGTTAACAATAGTAAATCGCACACATTAATTACATCAACGAAGCTCAAAGTGTTAGGCTTGGCTTAACCGCTATGGCTTAATATATATATATATATTTTATTATTTTGGCCTTCGATGCCCACAGTGCATTGTAAGTGGCAAAAACAGGACAATAATTAATAGCACCTCGAGTTGAACAACTTTGTTCAAAATAACACTAATGTCCAAGACTCACTTTGAATTCCCACTGCGAGGGGGGTTGCGGTCATCAGAAAGTGCACCAGATACTTGGCTCGTTGGCACCAGTCAAAGTGAGGGTAACTTATGTTGTGTTCGTCTTCGATGTAGATTGATGTGTTTAGCTTTGGACCACTTGCGGCCAACTATCTGTTTGAGGGGTGCACCTGAGTGAGGGGGAACAACTACATGGAGATGATGAAGGCAAATAAGAGGAAGAGAAGGGATGGTATGGAGGAATGTGCAGGTTTTGGAGGAGGTATGAGTGGTGCGATGGAGGGCACGGAAAGAGTCGTGCGAGGTGGCGAGATAAAAATTCTGCCGTATTTGCATATGTAATAAATAGAATGCCCCTTGCTTTGTTTTAGAACCCATTACCATTCATTTCACGCCGTGAGGTGCATAGGTGCTGCCGAGGCAGTTTCACTGGATGAGGAGTGTGATCCTGTGCGGGTCGCCACTCCGACGCAGGATGTTCGAGCCCATAGTTCAGGCTTTAAATACAGTGAGCCGTAATCAATGCGTCAAGTTGTGATCATGCGACTTCAATATATTTTGGGATTGTGTGCACAGTGTGTTTAAATCGACAATGCTCTTTATAGACCAAATTTATGCTTTCTTGATACAATGTATAAATTAAAGCCCAACGTGAACTGAGATTTTGGGTTAAAATATCAGAATTTTTTTTTTGCATTATACATTGAACGTCATTATTATTATTAATTTATCAATCGAAAAGAATGTAATAATCATTCCTAGTAATTTTCACTAATTTTAATTACACCGAGATCCCTTGACCCATTTCAAATACGTTGATCCAACCTGAATTTTATGTCCATCTAATGGTGTGTCTGCAGCGGGAATGAGACGAGTCTGGCCTGTCACCCCAAGTAATATGAAAAGATCAAAAAGGCAATTACAAACCATACAGAAATGTCACAGAAGGATGATGGGCCCACTCAGGCTTATCATAGGCCTTTTGGTGGCCACTGGCCCTTTGGCATTGTTTTCATCATAATTTTTCATCCAACTCTGTAGTCTTTTCCTCCTTGTTTCCACTCTAGCAAGTGCTATGTCCGGCGCTGACACACTTGACAACGGCTGATCCTGTTGCGTAGATTTCCAGCTTTCAGTGTCTCTGACTCTGGCTTCCTGCAGAGATGAGAGAAGGGAAAAATTGGGAATACGAATTCAATAAACTATGGTCATCAAACAGACTTAATCCCAAAGTAATACACAAACAACTCCTTGTAATTTCGCCCCTAGACCATTTCTTACGTACTTGAACATTTTCGAGCCCTCCACGGTCGCGAGCCAATAGCTGTAAGAATTGGTGTAGTAGTTGCAAGTTCCACGCCCGTGACATTCGATGAAGGGCGAAGCACGAAACTCCTCCAAACATGACCCTGGCGACGCGAGGGCTTGCCCTGAACCCTCCGCACCTGCGCTCGTGTGCTTGGCACGCGGAACGGAGTCAGGGCCCAAGTCAGAATCGATGCAATGCCATGTATGTTTTAAGCAATCGAAAATTAAAATTGGTAATGCTATTATCAGGTTAACTTGCGTTGATGCTTAAAAAAAAGGAAGCAACAGATAAAAATGGGAAAAGACTGAGCGTTGGCTAAACATTTGGCGAATGCCAAAAACTGCAAACATAAATTTGAAAAAGCTCTGTTAAATGCCAGTTGAGACTTAACAAACAATATTTCCTTTTGTTACATGTTTGTGTAACAAGGTAAATACAGGTTCCACAAAAAACAGCTTATAGTTGAGAAGATTCATAATTGAGAGTAAAACCATCAGTTGTGATCAAAATTATCTACAATGGGAGCGAGGGGGGCATACTGCACAGGGACCTCCGTACTATATTTTATTAGGATAGGCCAACAATCTCAAAAGGGAAGATTACATGCATTCGAGACGGAATGCAAAAACAGGTTTTCAAAATCAGTGTGCAAGTTACAAACAGGTAAGCGTGTCTCACAAAACACCATTTTCACGGATTTTTCTTAATCCCGCTTCATTTTGAAATTGCATCAGTTGAACATTCCAGAAATTCATTTCCCAAACCTGTGCAACCTGGCATTCCGTTTTTGGAAGCTAAGCTGCATTGGGATTTCTGTTCGAGTGTATGGTTTTATTATTATTTTGTATGCAACCAGTGCCTGCTGGTTGCATCATTGCTGGGAGCGCAGCTGTTTCGCTGATGCAAGGCCTCCTGCTTCCAGCAAGCAGGTACTCATTTTGCCAACTGGTTTCCCAAATAAAGGGTTTTTTCCAACTAAAATTATGATGGAATACTATGTACAAAGGATAGTGTGAATCTGCATTGGCCGACAAGATAAACTTTGGATTTTTACCAAGTTAGAGTTGATAAGCATGTTTTGTGCCATGAGAAATGAGTTGCGACTGACGCCCTCGTCCCCTCTATCCTTCCTGGCCTCATTCCTTCTCTATCCCCCAAATGTATTTAACAACAGACACACAGTACTTACCTCTTCCCAGAAGGACACCACTTAATGGTCGAAAACGTCGGACCTGAACCTTACCATTGGCTACTGTTATACTCGATGGTGCTCTCACTGTCAAGTACTGGTTTAGTTTCTTTGCAGACAGTATTTGTTACGTCACGCACTAATTTACGCAACACATCAGTTCCTTAAGAGGTACACCACACAATTAGCAAACTAGAACATACATGCCACACTTTTTTGAAATACGACCTAGCTCCTAAACAAACAAGAGCAATCAGAGTTTGCAGACCCTTTCCAGGACATGTTTTAGTGGTTTTTAAGGCTTTTGTGTTGAAACAAATATGGCGGCCTGACTACGTGACCGATGATCTCATCATTATTTATTTTTTCTCCAGCAATTTATCCCTCGATGACTCTCAAGAAATTTAATCTTGATCGGATAAAGTTTTGTACTTGTCGAATTATGATGTCATAATGGAGGCACCTATGACATCATCATTAACATATGTTATTCCCCATGGAAAGTTCTTTACAATGAGCTCAATGTCTCAATTTTTTCTATGCAGCACTTTTGGAGATATAGAGGTGCAAAGTTTTTTGGGTTTTCCAAGATGGCGCCCGTACCACGTGGCCTATGACGTCATAATTAACATTAAAAATTCTACTGGAGGAGGCAAATATTGCAAAACAAATATGGTGAAAATTTCCTGTCAATCGGACCAACGGTTGCAGAGAAAATCATATTTATTCTGCGTGGACAAACAAACAGACTCAAATGCAATACCCTGTCCTCTGGTGAGGGTAATAAAGCACAATAAGATCTTGGCTCCACTGCAAGCTCTTTTGACTCGTGTGGTCCTCACCATGACAAAGGAATAGCCGATCCATAGGGACATCCACCCACTGGGGCAAGGTGGGATTGTCACGGCTTGGCTGTGCACCGCTATCACCATGGCAGATGCTTCACAGACCGCACACCTACCACAAGGATACACAATGCCATGGTGACAATCAGGTGACAATCAAGTGACAACGTGAACAGCATTTATTATGAGGCCTATTCTCATCGACTTGAATCCCATGTGTTTATAGTTCTTGTTGATTTCAATATCAAGTTAATCGATACTGAATAGGAAGAGTTTCAGAAAAGTAATTTAATTCCCCCCTCCTGCTCTTTGTCCTTCGCTTCCCTACTAGATTGCATTTGCTTATGCAGCAACCCATACCTCGTTGTCCTTCCTAAATCATCTCCCTGCTCGTCTCTTTTCCTTTATCCACATTTTCTCATCTCTGTACTCCATGAGTAGCCATTCAAAGTGGAAGGTCATTGCCATCTTGGGTTCTCCCCCTTATCCACCCCGTGATCACATTTTCACAGATCCTTTGCTCTTTGAGTACCAGTTCACTGGTAATTCCCTGTGTGTCGCAAGAGGCGACTAACAGGGTTGATGGCAGGAAGGGCATCCGGCCATAAAACATTGCTTCAAAAAGGGGACCAAGGTGCCCAAAAAAGGCCAACCCCTGCCCTGTGGGGGAAAATGGCCTCCAAAGGTGTTTTTTTTTTTTTTTGCTCTTTGAGTGGTCCTGCCCCCACTTCCCCCTGTCTCCGATCATTCTCTTTTGCCCCATTGTGTTACAAATCTGTGTCCCTATTTTTATTTTACCTTTATTTTTTCTTTGGTTGTCTGCCTGTTTGTCCCCCTCTACTCATTTTGTGCAATGTCCTCTCCTCTCTCAGTAACTCTCATACGACTTTGATAATTAATCATCAACAACAAATATTGTGGTGCCGTCTGCCCGATTGCGTCTGGCTTCCAAACCGAGACAAAACTCACCCGACCCACTTACCTGCTGATGAATGGCTGGAGTTCTGGGGCTGAAATAGGTGCCATGTTCATCGGCATGGCTTGAGGGGTAGACAGCCAGTAAGAGTAGTCATTGCGAGAGGCAAAGTTGCATACGTTGTTGATGTTACAGAAGAGGAAGGGCATGGTGCTAAACCGGCGCAGGCACGATCCCGCCGTCCCTGTGCGCAACATCCATCAGTGGTTGAAATTCTCTCCCTCAGTCTAATAAATACAACTAAAGATGTGTGGATATATTTCTGGTATCATATACACACGTTGCATTTTCTTAGAGGGATGCTATAATCAGCACATTTACAAGTAAAAGAGGAAGAGAAGCCTACTCTAGATTTGTTAGTGTTTAACCAGCATGTGTTTTATTTACGGTCTGAAGAGAGGGAAGAGGATGCTTCCTGCTTGTCTGAAGGATGAGGGGTGTCACTGCAGAGGGTGAAGTCATCAGCAAATAGATAAAGGGGATTTTCCAGAGAGTCAGAGAGACTTGATGAATAAGACTGGGCCCAGACCACTGTCTTGGGGCACTCCAGCCTTGACAGGGAGAGGAGATGAAAGGATTCCGTTGAGTGTCACACGCTGGCTACGAGAGTAGAGGAAGTCAGTAAGCCATGTGTGGAGTTGGATGCCATAGGCAGAGAGTTTGGATAGCAAGGCAGGATGCCAGACTATCAAACACAACTTATACGTCTGCCCTGATCAAGTGACGGCCCTGATCGCATGTCTGACGTTGAGGGCCTCCATCCATTGTTGGGAGAGTAGGAGCAGCATGTTCAAGGTAGAGTGACCTGGTCTGAATCCAAATTGGTGAACTGAGATGAGGCCATTTGAGAAAATGAAAGATTTCATATCAACTGCGATGATGGATTATATGACCCTGTTGATGGTTGGAAGTAAGCTAATATGAGTGGAGTCGGCTGTGTTGCCATTTGAAGAGATCAACAAAGGAATGAGGGGGGCCATGCTCCAGAGACAGATTTAATAAGGCACCATCAGGTTTTAGAGGAGGAAGACAAGTTTGAAAGATTAATATTTAGGCTAAACAGATGTTGTTTCCTGGCTTTAGGAAATGAGCTGAGTTTGTCTTGGGTTGGATTTGCTTTCTAGGAAGAGAAGGCAAGCTGGTTCAGGACAACTGCCTCACCAGTGTACCATTAGCGGGAAGATGGGTACGATAATTGAAGACAAGATGGGATGAATTTGTACATGAGAGAAAGCAGGTTTCTGTGGAAGAATTCCCAAGCTAAGTTAACATCAGGGGCAGTAGATATGGGAGACCAGTCTTGAAGAGAGATGGCTGCTTGAAGTCTGTGCCAATCTGCCTGAGTGAAATGCCGGACTCGTCAGCGTTGAGGCAGCTCTCTGAGAATGGCCAGAGAGATGTTGACTCTGACAAGTATATGATCTAATGAACCAATTGGAGCAGAGGAAGAGCAGGCGACATTTGCGGGGAAGTTTGCCATCACCAAGTCCATACGGGAGGATTTGCCATCATTTTTTGCCATACGGGAGGATTTGTCATCACCAAGTCCATACGGGAGGATTTGCCTGGGATAAATCCAGGTCCGAAAGTTCACAGATTGAGTCAGTTCCATGGAGTCACAAAAGTCCTTTGCTGAATTGCCATGGTTGGTAAAAGAGGTACCTACACCAAGCCAATTTGCATGGTGACAATTGAAATCACCACATATGAGGAAGAGAGAGTTGGGATGAGTGATTAAAAGTTGGTCCATGTTGTCTGAGAGAGTAATTCTGTATTAAACAAGACCAAAAGTCTAACAGCGGCGTAGCTGGGATTGTAAAATATTATAAACCACAAACACACATGATTAGCTTTTTAAACAGTCGCTAATGCTGTTTATAACATTAAACAAAGAAATATGGAGGAATCCCGACATTCGTGAGGTAAGTTTTACTTACAGAACTGAGCGAAGATCTACTGTAATCTATATACCCTACAAGGGTTGGGGTGTGCTCATTTACCAAGCAGCTAGCTCGCCCTTGCCAAGCCAGCCGTTCCTTAACGGTTTTGAATGGAGTGATTTCTCGAATGCTTAAACTACTTGGCGCTCTCTCCACAAGAAACTTGGGAAATGAACACACACCCAATGTTCTTGAGACCCGACCATAGATCGACTGTAATCTATGTACCCCAAAGAGGAATGACCTTTCCTGCCGCTCTCAAAGTGAGCGGGTGTTTACGCCGTAATGACATCATATACGTAATGACGTAGCATGACGGCCGAACACAAAACTTCCGTTACTTTCATATATATAGGATATATATTTAACCTCCAGTAATGTTGCAGTCACTACAAAGGGATTAGTGTTACGATTAGATTTTCTATAACAATAACGTTACGTTATTATTACAAAAATTATATTATTTTAAAAAACCAAGGTGAATTCCTTGCTTCCGCTTTTACACCGCTTCAATCCATCAACTTTCCATTCATGACATTGGGGTTAAAGTGTTATGGTTATATTTCCTACAATATTATTATTATTACGAAAATGATACTACTGAAACGATATCACTGTATTAATAAACCTGGGCTTAATTTGTCCGAAGCGGACGGTGAGTCATAACGCCTAAGGCCTATATGTACTGTATTGTTGGAAGAGACGTAACGCCGATGCTTTCGATATTTGATGGTCATTTTAACAATCGGTTTGTTTGTGTTTCACACTGAATGAAAAACGTAAAGGTAGACCATGGCGATTGTGATATATGACAGGTTTGACGATATGTTCGGCTTGAACGAAATATAAATCAAAATGGCGGTGCGTGGAGAGTCAGCTGCAGCACCGCCGTAATGACATCAGACATAATCACATCACCCTGTCATGTGACCAGATTCTCAGCTCTGATTGGTATACGTTTGAGGGGACATACATACATACAGACGGACAAACACTGTTCTGGACGGCTCTGCCCGATGGGCTACGCCATAAAAAGAGAGGCCCCACCATTTGAGTATCTTTAATGCATGTACAGAGCTGAGAGCCAAAACCCACACCATATGACTCACCTAGGTCCTGTCCATGGGCCCTCTCGTTTCCTTGAACATGGAGAAGCGAATATCCATCATACACTTTTGTTGTGCCATGTGGGCAAATGGGTATGAACATTGTCTGGCTGTGCCGGGTGACGAGGAATCCATGTGGGATGGAGGCTCCACCAGGAGGACCCGTCATCCCTGGCTCACCGTCAGGTCCTGGAGGCCCGTCTAAGCCTTTCTCACCTGTAGGGGCATTTATTGTGATGACTTTGTACTTCACAGTGTGGTGCATAATTTCTCCTGCACAGAGAGGTAAATATGACATGACCTTACCAAAAGCACCGAGGAAGCCTCTATTTCCCTTTTTGCCTCTTTGTCCATCTAATCCCGGAAAACCAACCATTCCTGTGGGACCAGGAGGCCCCAGAAGTCCTGGAAGTACACCGAGGGGGATGGTTTAATCACAGAAGGGCAACAACCTGTGAATTTGGAGATGCACATCATTGCAAAGTTCTAGTGCGGGCAATAATAAGAATTTCCTGATTTAGTTAAACAGGTATTTGTAATTTGGTTAGGGTGCTGGTAAACAATGGGTGACTCTTTGCGGTTTATTATTGAATACTATAGGATCGTTCAACATCAACTTTTTATGAAAAGACAAGAAGGTGTACTAAAGGTGACCATCAGAGTGCTTACAGTGACAATTTAACCAAATCGACCAATCAAATAGAATGTAGCTTTATTAAAAGAACAAACAATCAAACCAACATAAGCACACCATTACCTGGCGGACCAAATGGTCCTTGAGGTCCAGGTGGTCCTTGGTCCCCATGGATGCCTGGTGTGCCAGTAGGTCCTCGGTCAGCCTTGGTTATACGAGGAAGTAAGGCTAGGCCTCCCTTCCCTGGTGGTCCTAGCACAATGATGACAAGCAAGAGGAGCAATCGTTGAAAAGAACAAAGGTCAGATATGTGCAGTGAATCCGTAGAATCTCAAATCCTCCAAACCCCAATCTTCTTGGCATACATCACCCACGTTTCTGAAGCATATTGTGACATTTTAATAACTTTAAACTGCAAACACACAAGAAATATAGAAAGTATGAAGGTGAAAATGTGGAACAGTGAATGACGTGAAAAAGTTCACCTTCTGGTCCTTTCTGGCCCTTGAGTCCAGGTGGCCCTGATAAGCCTGATAATCCTTGGTCTCCTTTGAGTCCTGGTCACATGCAGACATGCCATTCATACAGTGAGGTTGACAGGTGTGTTGTCTTGTGTCTGTCTACATGTGTGTGCGTGTGATTTGTATGTGACAGCTCTTCGGCGAGCTTTAGACGGTGTAGAAAAAAGAAAGAAAAAATAATCCCAGATGCACAAAAGCTGCTTCAGAGTTATATGTTCGACTCCAAATTTACAACGAGCTTACATTGAGCCTAGGCCAACAATCGCAATGTGAAAAAGCAGTGCGAGCCAGAACCCTCGGAACCAGACAAAAAATGTCCAGCAAAGATGAACATACTTCACAGCCCTTACAGACAAGGAAATTTGGTGTAGGAGGAGACCATTCGACCCGTCATGTCTGCACTAAACCAACACCAGATGCTACCACTACCGACCAATATGAGCTATCTCCAAGTCCGACCAATGTCCCTGTACCCTTCCATCTCCAATACATCTCGGTAACTATTTAATTCCAATTTAAACATCCCTTGCTGCCACTACCTTTAAAGGGAAACCATTTCATGTATTAACTACTCTCTGACTAAAAGACCCTTGCCTTATTAATGTCCAAAATCACCTCTTCTTTAGTTTCAGGCTATGGCCCCTGATCCTAGCTATGGCCCCTGATCCTAGCTATGGCCCCTGATCCTAGCTATGGCCCCTGATCTTAGCTATGGCCCCTGATCTTAGCTATGGCCCCTGATACCTATATCAATGCATTCTGAAGGTTTAGATACATTTCAAGGTAGGTGGTACCTTACGTGGTACCTTATCAATGCCTTCTGAAAGTCGAGATACACTACAAGGTGCTACCTTACGTGGTACCTCATCAGTGGCTTCTTGCGGTCTGCATACCCTCATCCACCCAGTCAGAAACTCCTTCATAGAAGTCCAATAAATTTGTTAAACATGATCTGCCTTTAGGAAATCCACGCTGACTACCTTGAAATAGTTTTCAGTGATTAAAATAGTTCCCTAAACGTTCCTTAATCATTGTCTCCAACAGCTTCCCCACAACTGAAGTCAAGCAAAAGGGAAAGAAGGAAAGAGAAAGGAAGGGAAGAGATGGAAGTTAGTAGAGGACATGTTTAAAACTATGTATATGGGGAAAGGGTGGGGAGTCGGTAATATTTTGTGTATGTATTATTTATATGACCCTTAAACTCTATTTTATCTCAAACTAGCAAAAAAACAACTTTTTACTTCCTTTATGCTTATGTTGGAACACTTGTGTGACTTTACCAACTGCTCCAGGGATTCCAGATCTTCCCATATTTCCTTTAACTCCATCAGCACCACTGCGTCCATGAGGTCCCTGTTGAGGAAATGCTGCACTGCATATCAGATGGTCTACATTTAGAATGTACCTTCATCAACGACCAACATGTCTACATTTCAGATCTTTGAGAACCACAATTACATGTTTACACCAGTAAAGATGTTTGACTCTGATATTGAGATGAACGTGTACATTCAGTACCATTAAATTGCGACAATTGCATTGTCGCCCTGTTCCCAGTGTTAGTGAGAGGACATCATCCTGTTGCACTACTGATACAAGATATTTGACCTTCTGCACCTTCTTGACATTTTCCTTTTGCATCACCACTCCATTTCCCTCTACCTCTCCACTACCGACTGTACGTATCTCATGTACTATGTCTTTGACTGACTAATGCTCAGGCTCTGATTTTCCAATGCCTTCCTCCACTAAATGTCCCCCGTCGCACCGCGAGCGAAAGGGGGACTCTGGTTTTCCCCTACGTCCGTGTGTGCGTCCGTCCGTCCGTCCGTGCATGCGTGCAGACGTGAGTACGTGCGTGCGTGCGTAAGCGAAGGACCGAATTCTAATTTGGTGTGTGGGTGCAACCCACGTCAAATCCAAGATGGCCGCCGCCATGTATGTCTGATGCCATGTATGTCTGAACCTTGTGAGCGGAATATCTTGAAAAATAAGCGAAGTACCAACTTCTAATCTGGTGTGTGGGTGTATCTAGGCATAAGGAAGAACGCTATTGTTAATTGGGTCGCGACGTCAAAATCCAAGATGGCCGCCACCATATATATGTCTGAACCTTGTGAGCGAAATATCTTGAAAAATAAACGAACTACTAACTTCTAATCTGGTGTGTGGGTGTATCTACGCATAACGGAGAACGCTATTGAAAATTGGGTCGCCACGTCAAAATCCAAGATGTCCGCCACCATATATATGTCTGAACATTGTGAGCGAAATATCTTCAAAAATAAACGAACTACTAACTTCTAATCTGGTGTGTGGGTGTATCTACGCATAAGGGAGAACGCTGTTGAAAATTGGGTCGCCATGTCAAAATCAAAGATGGCCGCCTTGCGTCTTCCACTTTGTCAACTCACATCACTTCACCGACGGGGGACCTAGGCGTAACGCTGGTTCCAGCTTCAATTCTACCTCTCCCATACTTTCAGTACACAATACCATGTTGGCCGCAAACAACGTGCTCCATGGTGCCATCCATCACAGCCATCAGAGCATCCATCGCAACAAGAAGAAGCAAGAAGAACAAGAAGCAAAAATGGTTTCAATGCTGAGCCTTCATGTACACCGACTTCCACCATGAAA
Source organism: Myxine glutinosa (assembly GCF_964187855.1). Taxonomy (NCBI): domain Eukaryota; kingdom Metazoa; phylum Chordata; class Myxini; order Myxiniformes; family Myxinidae; genus Myxine; species Myxine glutinosa. The sequence goes on along the minus strand of NC_136269.1, from coordinate 111,490,889 downwards.
CTGCCCGTCACTCCAACACTACTCCTCACTTGTGTCGAACACCCAATGTACATATCCTGGATTAGCTTCAAATACTTCTCCAGCACGGATCTCTCTCAAGCAGTTCCACAACTCTTGTTGTGGCACTCTATCATAAGCCTTTTCCAAATCAATAAACAACAAATATAGATCCTTCTGTGTTCTCCACACTTTTCACCCATCTGTCTAAGGGCAAAAATCGTGTCCACAGTGTCCTGCCTGGCATAAATCCAAATTGCTCTTCTCTGTCTATCACTTCCCCCTGAACCTTCTGTCAATAATTATTTATCAAATCTTCATTGTGTGCGACATCAGTTCGATGCCTCTGCAGCTGCTGCACGCTTGCACACCTGCTTGTAAATCGGGACCAATATACTTACTCTCCACTTATGTGGATTTTCTTCTTCTTCTGCATAAATGTTCCTGAACAGCTGTAGCAAGAATTCAACACCCTCTTCACCCAACACCTTCCACACTTCAACAGATGTCCCATCTGGCCAAGCATCTTCATTCTCACCAATGCTCTCGCTACCTCCTCCTTCTGGAAGGTTCTTGTTATCTCTTGGTTTGCAGCAGGTTCTACTCTCTGAATTCTTGGGTTCTCCTCATTTAGCAGTTTCTCAAAGTATGTTTTCCATCTCTTCTTTATCTCCGCACTACATCTTATCTGGGAGGTATCTTTGGATGCACTGTCTCTGGCTTCTGCAATTCAAAAGAAGTTCTTCTGTCCCTCCTCTGGATCCAAATAATCATGCATCCTTCTGTAAGCTTGTGCCTTTGCCTTTGCCACCACTTTTTTTGCTTTATTATTTGCTATCCTATACTCATCTGGAGTCTGTTAGTCATTGACCTCATCCCACTTCCCCCAGAGACTTTTGAGGCAACAACACAAACAGAAAGTACAGCACATCAACACAACATACAAGTTAAAAAACAATCTCCACTGCAACATCAAGTTCAATTGTAGAAGAAAGTTGTTCTGTGGTCTGATCTTCCATTTTTAGGGTCATCATTAACTCAGTTATGGCAGAAGTTTTCCATCAGGATGGAAATAAATAAAACAAAGATGTTTATCCCAACACTCACATATACAAGGAAATTAGCCTGATATGTACCTAAGGCCTTACCCCTCTACCCGGAAGGCCAATATTTCCTTTTGCTCCAAGGATTCCCGGCATTCCTGACACACCTGGCAGTCCTTTGTCTCCCTTTGCTCCAGGAAACCCAGGAAAGCCTGACTCTCCTATCAGGCCCAATTGGCCTTGACAAGGAAAAGAAACCGATACATTTGAAATGTATTCATGATCAACCTTCACACTTAACAATGGATCAAATCAAAAAAATTCCATTGTGTTTAAATAAGCAATAGTGCATTGACAACTGAACGTTCAGTCATTGATTTATGAGAATCCTTCCTTAAGTTATCCCAGAAAAACAGAACACTATTAAAACCACTCATCCATTTTTATTGCATGAATGACGCACCAAGTGGTGACAAATATGTAATTCTGGGTAAAGGCAGTAAATATTAGAAAAGATCAAAGTTACCTGGTAGCCCTCTCTGACCCACAACACCTGGATCTCCTTTAACTCCTGGCAAAGCCATGCCCGGTAGCCCTGGACGACCCGGTGGGCCATCGGCCCCGTGCCTTCCAGCTCCCCCAGGTTCACCTTTGACACCCAAATGGCCAGGTGGTCCAGGAGACCCAGGAACACCAGACTGGCCCTTGGGTCCTGTGTAGGTCAAATATTCAACCAACAGACACTCGTAATGTTTTACTTTAAAAATAGGTATTCATGACGTCACGGTGGACTAAAACAAGGACGAATAGATACATAAAGAGGTCGTTTGGTCCATCATGCCTGTGTCAGACATTTTTGTTAGCGAGTCCCTCTTACCGGGAAATCACTTTTGAACAATGTTGCATTTGTGGTTTGAGAATGAAGAAAACACCAATCTGCAATCATACAACGTTCTTTCTAAATGATGATTCTTTAGTATATGCATGATTCTTGGATTCTCCGTCTTCATGCTTCGTACAATCTCCATGCGTCCTGAATACTCAGCTTTTGCAGCTCATGTCGATGCAACTTGTTTTTTTTTACGTGAACACCATTTGTATAATGCTTCAAGTGTCTGCAATGAATATTTTACCTTGAGGACCAGGGGGGCCAGAAAGACCTGGTAGACCTGAGACTGTTAATCCTGGAAAATATCGAGGGGAGAGGTGGTGAGGGTGAGGGTGGGATTAGAGACAGACAACATCAAGAGCAACCTCCTTCGTGCTTGTCCAATTAATCATACTAGAATATGCATTTTGGTGTCTGTCTGTCTGTTGGACCGACATACTTATCCAATCGCAACCAAACTTGACAGGGAGACCGAGGGTGGTAACGACTTAACACCCCAAGAGGTTTTTCCCCACCACGCTGGTAAATTAAATCTAAAAAGAAACTGCTCATTAAACAAAAAATCCTGTTCAAAAGGTCAACACACGAATCGTGTTTGGGATTACACACTTACTTCTCAGCCTTCTGGGAGAAATGGTCCTCGACAAATTCTGAGAAGTAATTTATGATTTTAAAACATTGGAATTCTTAATGAACTTCTGCGTTACCAACAAAGTAGGCTTTAACACCAAAGCAGGCCTCCATTAAGCTCAAAATTTAAAAAAAAAAAAAAAAAACATAATTGGCTGAGGTCACGACTGTGCCTCAGTAGGTTAGGGCAGGAAATTCGGAATTGGACGATGGTGCCGGCGATAACTCGCCTACTCATCGCAAAAGACACCAATGATATATTGCTTCTGAGACAGTATGGTAGATAGCTAACAACAGCAAATTAATCAGAAAGGCAGTTGGACGTTTGCAAAAGGACAGATTAATACACCTGACATGATCATGGGCAGGTCATCACCTGGGGAAAACAGCCTCTGTTTGGAGTAGAGGCACAAACTCAAACCTGGCTTGACCTTTGTGAAATTTTAGCTGAGTATTTGTAACATTCGCCCATCATAACAACACAGGACATCTTGGAAGTAAGGTCTCCTTAGAGATTGACAAAAATATATATATCACCTGTGTGCTTATTTATCAATTCTTCATAAAAAATAACTTTGTGAGGTTACTTTGTAACTCCTTGGGCCATTGGCACGTCACAATGTCCTCGAGTGTTTACAACCTTTAAGGCTGACGTTCCACAAAAATAAAAGTCTTTCAATGAGATAAACTCTTTAAAAAAAAAGTGTTATGGGGGAAACAGGGACATCTCTGGGCATCTGGATCACTGAGCATTTTGACTGGACCTTGACTGCGTCCACGCACAAGTAACATCGCTAACTCAAGAGGTGTCTCCTGTCTGGGCTTATTTTTATTTATTTATTTTATTTACTATTTGTATTTATTTTTATTTATTTATTTTATTTACCATTTGTATTTATTTTTATTTATTTTTTTTATTTACTATTTGAATTTTTTGTATTTATTTATTTTATTTACTATTTGTATTTATTTTTATTTATTCATTTTATTTACTATTTGTATTTATTTTTATTTATTTATTTTATTTACTATTTGTATTTATTTTTATTTATTGTACAGTTTTTTGATCGTCCCAGCAGCCGTGTCTTTCTGGTTCTTTCCTTCCTAAAATGAAAAAAAAAAAAAAAAAGTAAAATGGAAAATTACCTAAAATGGGGGTGGGGTGGGGGCTTATTGTTTATTCTACTGTTGCTCGACAATAGTAAAACATATATACATAGAAATAAAAAGAAATAAAAGCTGATCTTCTGTACTCTTGCCTCATTCATCTTTTGATCTCAAATCCAAATTTCTTGAGTATATAGCAATAATAACTAATTTGACTTCACCATTCCAATACTTATAGAGGGCACTGTATATACACTTATCAGTCATCATGGAATGTTGCACAAAAATTGCAGAAAACCTTTTAATACCATATTATAACACTTTTTTAAAAACATACTACACAGTATTTTTATAATAATACCTGGTGTTGTCCTAATGGTTAGGGTGGCGGGCTTGGGATCTTAAGGTCCTGAGTTTGAATCCCGTTCAGCTGTTGAATTAATACCAGGTGATGTTGACTCAGCCTGTCATCCTTCTGAGGTTGGTGAAATGAGTACCAGGGTACTGGGTCCTATCTCAAGGAGGTTGGTGGCAGGATTTGCACTTTGGCCTCTGTAAAAACACCTCATTCTGTAGCACACACAGCGCTGTGTGTTGGGATGGTGCTGAGGAGTCGTCCAAGGATGCAGCAACGTGCTGATCCAGTGTATGCTCCCATATATATATATATATATATATATATATATATATATATATATATATATATATATATATAACTAGCCGAAAGCACCCGGCTTTGCCCCAGTTCTTTTTGAATGAATTTACTACTATAATTCAGCTTTTACTCGTGGCCGTAGAAGATTGACTGCTATAATTCAGTTCAGCTTTTAATTGCGAAATAGGCCCAGCCCGGCCGATGCGGCCTCGACTGGCCTCGCCACCAAGCCTATAATCTTCCCCGGGCCTGTCCCGACATTTTTGGTTCTTTTTTAATGAATTTACTACTATAATTCAGCTTTTACTCGCGGCCGTAGAAGATTGACTACTATAATTCAGCTCAGCTTTTAATTGTGAAATGGGCCCAGCTTGGCCGAAGCGGCCTCGACCAGCCTCGCCACCCATCCTATAACCTTCCCGGGGCCCGTCTTAACATTTTTAGTTCTTTTTGAATGAATTTACTACTATAATTCAGATTTTACTCGCGGCCGTAGAAGATTGACTACTATAATTTAGCTCAGCTTTTAATTGCGAAATGGGCCCAGCCCGGCCGAAGCGGCCTCGACCGGTCTCGCCACCTAGCATATAACCTTCCCGGGGCCCGTCCCGACATTTTTGGTTCTTTTTGAATGAATTTACTACCATAATTCAGCTTTTACTCGCGGCCATAGACGATTGACTACTATAATTCAGCTCAGCTTTTAATTGCGAAATGGGCCCGGCCCAGCCGAGGTAGGCCTCGACCGGTCTTGCCACCAAGCCTAAAACCTTCCCGGGGCCCGTCCCGACATTTTTTGTATTAGAGGTTTCCTCCTATCTTTCACCGTTCAGGAGATTAGCTTGCGCAGACAAACAAACAAACAAAAACTTTCTTTTATACAGTCACGTGAAAAAGTAAGTACACCCCATGTAAAGTTTTGACTTTTTCAGCATATTTCAACATACAGCTATTTGATCTTCATTTCAACAATATTCCGAGATAAAGGTGATATAATATAACAAATATCATGAAACATTTACATTTTGTAGTCCATTGTATAATTTAAATAAACATAAATGCAAATTTCACATGTGGAAAAAGTAAGTACACCCCATGTAAAGTTTTGACTTTTTCAGCATATTTCAACATACAGCTATTTGATCTTCATTTCAACAATATTCCGAGATAAAGGTGATATAATATAACAAATATCATGAAACATTTACATTTTGTAGTCCATTGTATAATTTAAATAAACATAAATGCAAATTTCGCATGTGGAAAAAGTAAGTACACCCTTGGCTCTAATAGGTGGTATTGCCCCCTTTGGCAGAAACAACCTCAAGGAGGCATTTCTTATAACTGTCTACCAGTCTCTGACATCGACTGGGAGAAATTTTTGCCCACTCCTCCATGCAGAATTCTTTCAGCTGTGCGATGTTTGAGGGGTTTCTTGCATGCACAGCTCGTTTCAAATCCCCCCAGAACATCTCGATGGGATTTATATCCGGGTTTTGACTTGGCCATTCCAGAACCCTCCATTTCTTTCTTTTCAGCCATTCCTTGGTGGATTTACTGGTATGTTTAGGGTCATTGTCATGTTGCAAGGTCCATCATATTTCAAGACATATCCATTGTTTTCATTTTCAAAGTGTTGCTTACGGAGTTTGTGTAGAGCCAAGTTTCAAAAACGAATCATTTGTGACATGAGCCAACCACAATGAACAACTTTCGGACAGATGGCCTCACATTATCCTCAAGCACCCTCTGGTACAATGAAGAATTCATCGTGGATTGTATGATGGTGAGCTGCCCAGGCCCTGATACAGCAAAGCTGCCCCAAACCATAATATTTCCACCACCATGCTTTACAGTTGGTATCAGGTTCTTGTGGTCAAATGTTGTCTTTGGTTTTCGCCAAACATGTCTTCTGGTACTGTGGCCAAATAGCTCTACCTTTGACTCATCTGTCCAGAGCACATTGTTTCAGAAGTGCTGGTCTTTGCTTAGGTGTTCATTGGCAAACTTTAGTCTTGCCCTGATGTTCTTTCTAGACAGCAAAGGTTTCCTCCTGGCACACCTCCCATGTAGATCAAATTTGTGCAGCCTCTTTCTAATGGTAGACTCGTGCACTTTGACATCAACAGTGGCAAGAGCTACCTGTAGGTCCCGTGGTGACATTCTGGGGTTCTTAGAGACTTCTTTCAGCATCTAGCGGTCTGCTCTTGGGCTGAACTTGATGGGGCGGCCTGGCCTGAACAAGTTGGCAGTTGTTTGGAATCTTCTCCACTTGTAGATGATCTTCCGGACAGTCGAATGATTGATTTCAAATTGTTTGGAGATCTTTTTGAATCCCTTCCCAGACTCGTAGGCATGTATAACCTTCTTTCTGAAGGCCTCAGGGAGCTGTTTTGATCTAGGCATGGTGACGCCACACACTTCAACAACAAAGAGCAAACCAAACTAAATGACTGAGGTTTAAATAAGACAGGTTCCTTCAAGATCCTCTCTAACGATGTTCTAATCATTTGCACCTGAGCTGATGCACCTGATTCTAATTTTAGGTATATGAAGTAGTGATAAATGTAGTGGTGCACTTACTTTTTCCACATGCGAAATTTGCGTTTATGTTTATTTAAATTATACAATGGACTACAAAATGTAAATGTTTCATGATATTTGTTATATTATATCACCTTTATCTTTCAATATTGTTGAAATGAAGATCAAATAGCTGTATGTTGAAATATGTTGAAAAAGTCAAAACTTTACATGGGGTGTACTTACTTTTTCACTTGACTGTATATATAGAAGATAATACATCATCATTATTTAACAGAATATGTGAGCCGCATAATTCACAATACAGACATCTTTAAATTTACAAAGGATACAAATAATGCAATGGAAATTTAAAAAACTTACCTTGTTAATGTTAATAATGTTCTTTTCGTTTATTTTAAACTTCAAAATCAAACAATTAACGTCACACTCGAATCCAATGGCTACTTCTTTGATGCAATGGGACAGGTCTCTTTGTGACATATTTTTGGTGAATGATCAATTTTATACTTTTATTTTTCATTCTATATTTTCGATTAACAAATTCGATTTTGATTTTATTTCTGTCTTAATTACAAAGCATTGATCGATTTTCAAGCAATCTAATTTCAGTAATTTATTTTTGATGTTTGCTTGTGTTCCAAAATTTGACCGTTTTCTGCAAGATAGCGTATATATCTGCATTAAACACTGTGATGCTGCACTAATTAAGAATATTTTTTGGCTTATGTCAAATATTTTTATGTCACTGGCCTTAATTTATATAATTTTGAAATGGTATATTTTTTATTTCATGTTGGGCTTCTGACGTTTCCAAACTGCTATCATTATTGTAGTGTATGTCTGAATTTTTTTTTTAAGCTTCTGTCATGTATTAAAAACACACATGAACAAAAAGACTTCAGAGGACACAATACTCACAAAACCTTCCATTTGGGATATTCTATAATCAGGAGCACCCATTGATGATTAGATTTGTATTAGCTACATGGAGATGAAATAAATAGCTTCAAACTGGTCAAACCATCCAATTTGACCTTTTATTTGACCATCCAATTTGACCAACCCACCTGGTGTTATTTAACGGCATGACAAGGTCTAGAACTCAAGACCCTAAGATCTTGATCCAGCCGCTTTAACCATTAAGCCAACACCAAGCTTCTCGAGATTACAATATTCATATGCGACTCATAGTACACGTATGTTTGCTGTATAAAAAAGGAAGATAACCCAGAAGGCTGAATTTATTTTGTGATGATATTCTCATTTTCAAAACACACTAACTACATCATATTTCAAGACATATCCATTGTTTTCATTTTTAAAGTGTTGCTTACGGAGTTTGTGTCGAGCCAAGTTTCAAAAACGAATCATTTGTGACATGAGCCAACCACAATGAACAAACAGATAATGCCTCTGATGCAATCAACATACCTGATTCTCCTGGAGGCCCAACTGGCCCTGGAAAGCCATCACGGCCACGTACGCCAGGTATACCAAGAGGTCCTGCCTTGCCCGGTTCCCCTCGGTGGCCTATGAAACGGAAAGATTTAAAGACATGTTCTTGTATTTGTATCTGAACTTTTCGCTGATGCTCTCATCACAGCACACTTGCACCTACTTAATTGGGATATCAGAATGAGAAAAAGAGGGAAAAAAATGAAATGTCTTTTCCTCTGCAGAACTGAGAATTAGAGATATTTTGCTATGCCGAAGATGATAAACCATAATATAAGGGTAAATGCAAGCTTCGCTTAAAGCTTCTGGCTTTGTTACTTGAAACAACTTTACAATAATCTTGCTCCTCCATCATGTACCCACGTGGTCCCTTTCAGATGGAGTCTTTGACTTCCATCAACTTTGGTCCCAATGGGTCAATTATTAAGAAGCGAGTCCTTGTAGCGTTGTTTCGCTATTTCCCATAGCCTTCACTTAGTTACACCAGCCAGCTGACAGCTGCAATGATGTTATTGACTTATGGTCAATATAATAAATATAGGACATCGACAGGGTTAAGTCGTAATTAACAAACACAACGTGAAATCTTAATCTTAAAGCACATGTCGCAGAAAGTAGTCGTTAAGCTCCTGCTTCCACTTGTTTTCCTGTGCAATTTCTCCTTTTAAAAATGATTTGCAAACTAACTTGAATATAAAAAAGGTGGAAGTTGTTGGAAAAAACACAATCAACATTTAAATAGTGAAGATGAAGTTTTGAATGACGTGAGAAGAACCTTTTCTGGTAATACAAGAAGAGGACGAGAAGAAAAAGATATATAATGTCATAGCCCCCATGGTTTTAGTAATTTTGCTGTATGGAGTTAAATGCCATCAGTCGGCCATTTTTGGTCAGATTACAAAACAAAATCTGCATATGTATACACTCTTGTATTGTCTTTGTGCTGAGTTTGGACAAAATCTGTCCATGCATGTCGATAAATAGTTGTGGATGTAGGAGCTGTGCTCCCACGTAATCGGAAGAATGGACGCGACAAAAAGCTGGAATTCGTCCGAGTTTCTTTATTGTCACAAAACAACTCGGGTACTCTGAAAACCCCGTTTATCGGGCAGCAATATATATACACATTATCCCGGAGCGTTTGCCCGGGAAAGGCGAGAGGGGGCGTGACCGGGCGTCCTGGACGCGGCCTGGCAAGTCGAGGGCGGGCATGCCCGGGCATGCCCGGGCGTCCCGGACGCGGCCTGGCAAGTCGAGAGCGGGCATGGCCGGGAATGCCCGGGCGTCCCGGACGAGGCCTGGCAAGTTGAGAGCGGGCCTGCCCGGGCGTCCTGGACGAGCCCGGCATGGTGATTGCTCCGCGTCCTTGGTAGGTGCAAGGCGATTGTGTAAACCCAGCGGTAGCCGCTACATGGACACATTTAAGTAACAAAATGGCCACCAATCGGCCATCTTGAATCTGACCTCATAGAAAAATGACGAACATATGTAAGCCATCATTCGTTATTTGTGTGCCAAGTGTGAACAACATCGGTAAATGCGTGTCCGAGAAATGATCGAGGACGTGTTCAACTTTGGGGTTTTTTTACAACTAAAATGGCCGCCAGTCGGCCATCTTTGATCGCATCGCGAAACAACATGACGTACATATGTATATCATCATGTATTGTCTTTATGCGACGTATGAACAAAATCGGTCCATACATCTCCGAGATATGGTTGCGGACGGACGGCCAAAACCCAATCCATAAGCCCCTGTTTCGGATTAAGTCCAACGGGGGCTAATAATGGTGTCTGTGCACCGACAAACAATGGCCTGGCCTTCACCAAGCGCACAATTAATGAACCATAAGAGCACATGTTCTTACCTTTGGGACCAGCACTTCCCACAACTCCTGAACGTCCTGATAATCCTGGGCTGCCTTTTTCTCCCCTTCGTCCAAGAGTGCCTACACATACATTGTTAGAAATGCTGTGTACAACATTGATACATCTGTGGTACAAATTCCAAGCTTTAAGAGAGTCCAAAGGTTCCTCGGCAATTTTGGTGAACATTTCTGCCACTGGGTCCGACATCTTCCCATACACCTCCCCCACCTCCTTCCTACCCCACTCAATGTTCCTTCTTTGAAGTGTCATAATGCCAGGAAAATAGACCCTAAAAACCCCAGTTGGATCCCAACTCACTGCAATTTGGTACGAAAATAATGGGCTCAATCCCATTTGAAAAATTCCAACTTATATCGGTTGCTCAAACACAATTGTGTTGTGTTTCAGCAACCGATTTGTTACCTTCCATTAGCATTTCTCGCAATGTTTGCAATAACATGTATAAAGGACAGGTAGAAGAGGAAAGGAGGTTATCGATCATACCTGGGAAACCAGGCAGCCCCGCCTCTCCTTTTTTACCAACACCTCCTGCCATACCATCCAACCCGTGGCTTCCAGTATTTCCCTTTGGGCCCTGCAATCCTGGTTTTCCTGGCCATCCAGCTTCTCCCTGGCTCACACATACACGAAAAAGTGGTGGATGAGGGACAATTATAAAGGGCCGGCCATAAAAAAAGCAATACTTTCTGAAGCTTGTCTTGTGTAAATCCCGACATAATCTGAATTACTGCATCTTTCAAATCAGCAATCGTGGACGGTTTCAACTGAAACACTCCCTTTGACTAATCCCCCCAAAAAATCCAGCAGTGACAAGTCAGAGGATCTGGAGAACCAAGAGAATACAATTCTGTTACTGATTAGGTGATTTGGTTTTTTTTTCCTCAGCCAAGCGAGGAATGAATTAGAGGTGTGGGATGTGGCTCCACCTTGTTTTCAAGCTAACCACAGGTTTTCATTATTTCTCATCATGTTCCATAGGTACATCTGCAGCATGTGAAGATAACGACCTGATGTCGCAATTACTGGCATTTCCATATCAGGGCCTTCAAAAAAATAGGGAAAGTAGATTAGTGATGAACTCGCTTGAGCATCAAGCTGAGCAAGGTGTGAAACAGGGGCTACCAGCCTAGTGGGGAGAACAGTACTCCAGCAAGCTGCTGATGAAGGCCTTGTAGGTGGATTGGAGTTCAGGTGGTTTATACAATGGAGGATTCCGAGCATCCTGGTTTTGGAGGCCAACTTTAAAATGTGGTTTGGCCAAGAAATATCATGGCTGTTAGTGAGACCCAGGAGTTTGAGAAACAGAGCTTCCTCAAGAGCATTGTTAAAGTAGATGCGGAGAGGGAGAGTTGCCAGACGCTCCTTTCGGAGAGAGAGGAAGTGAGAGTGTGAGATTTTTCAGGATTGAAAGACGTATTCCAACAGTCTGACCAGCTTGTGATTTTGTCAAGGTCTGAAGAGAGGGTCGAGGCTGCTGCGAGCTGCCGACCTGAAGGATGAGGGATGTCACAGCAGAGTGTCGAGTCCTCAGCAAATGGATAAATTGGACTCTACAGACAGTAAGAGAGATTGTTGATGAAGATTAGGAAAATGACTGGGCCCAGAAGACTCCCTTGGGGCACTCCATCCTTAACAGGGAGAGGAGATGAAAGGATTCCATTGAGAGCCACAAGTTGGCTGCAGGAGTAGAGGAAGTCAGTAAGCCATGTGTGGAGTGTGCTTGGATGCCACAGGCAGAGAGTTCGGAGAGCAAGGCAGGGTGCCATTCTGTATCAAAAGCTCTAGGCATGTCTATAGACGCGGCTCTGAACTCATGTCTGGCATTGAGGGCCTCCATCCATTGTTGGGGAAGTAGAAGCAAAATGTCCAAGGTAGAGTGACCGAGTCTGAATCCGAATTGGTGATCTGAGATGAGGCCGTTGGAGAAAAGGAAGGATTTCATATCAACTGTGATGATTGATTTCATGACCATGCTGATGATTGTAAGTAAGCTGATAGATCAGTAGTTACGGGGATCGGTTTTTGAACCTTTTTGTGTAATGCAGTGACGTTAGCTGATTTTCAAGTGGATGGAAGATGAACGAGGACAAATGATAGGGTGAAAAGTGTAGAGAAAGGATGTGCAAGAGCAGCTGGGCAGGTTTTTCGGATGCGTGAGCTTATGCCGTTCGGTCCGATTGCAGAATTAGAGTCAGGGTGGCCTAAAACTTCTCCACCTTCTCAGGTGCAAAGAACACAGAGTCCAGGAGCAGTTGTGACCTACTGGGTATGGTTGGTACAGGGAGGACACAAAATTTGTATAAAGCCATCTTGCAAACAGCAAACAGAACAGAAACAAACAGAATTGAGGTATTTGGCCTTCCCTGGAGCCGAGTCGGCTGTGGTGCCATTTTAAGTTAGGGTAGGGATGGTAGGAGGAATACTCCAGCGACTCGACAAGGTGCCCCCCAGGTTTTAGAGGAGGGAGACAAGTTTGAAAGTTCAATCTTGAGATTGGACAGATATTGTTTCTTCCTTCTCCTGAGAGTGGACACACACTTGTGGGTTTTGTGGAATGATCCGGGATTGCCTTCAGTTGGGTTTGCTTTCCAGGAAGAGAAGATTTCCACAAGATGGGATGAATCTGCGCATAAGAAAGAGCAGGTTTCTGTCGAAGAATTCCAAGGCTGAGTTAATAGCACAATCCGTAGGTATAGGAGACCAGTCCGGAACTGAGATGAGATGGCTGCTTGCACTCCCCGCCAAGCTACCTGAGTGAACTGCCAGACTTGCGGGTGCTGAGACAAGTCTCAGAGTAGCCAGGGAGATGTTGACTCTCACAAGCATATGATCAGATTCACCAATTGGAGCAGAGGATGAGCATGAGGCAATTGCAGTGAAGTTTGTCATCACCAAGTCCAGAAGGGAGGATCTGCTATTGGGAGAAATATCGGTGGGAAAGTTCACAGATTGAGTCAGTCCCGTGGAGTCACAGAAGCCCATTGCTGAAGTACCATGGTTAGTGAGAGAGGTATCAACACCCAGCCAATTTACATGTTCATAATTGAAATTGCCATATATGAGGAAGAGACTTGGGATGAGTGATTAAAGTTTGTCCATGTTGTCTGAGAGAGGGATGATGTGTTTGGAGGAGGGTAGAAGACACAGAGAACAATCTGTGGGAAAGGAAGGGAAGTTGCAGTCAAAGGTACTCCTGGGGGTTGCGATGTGGAAGGTCAGTGCACCGTCAGTGAGAAATTGAGTTCTTGATGTAAAATGTAACTCCAACGCCAGGGCGGGGTTCAGGCCTATCAAATAGGAGGAGACAATAGCTGCCGAGAGATATTAAGGAGTCGGGGACGTCTCATGGGAGGAAGGATTCTGTTGAACAGATTATGTCTCGTTTATTAGCAGCAGCCGGAATTGAGAGATCTGTCAAATTGGAGCGGAGGCCTTGGGGATCCACATAGTGAGGGACAGTGGAAAGTGCTGGATGGGGTGGGTGGTTGGACGCTGGGAAGGTTTGGGATAGTAGGGAGATTGGAGGATGCAGGATGAGAAGTGAGCTGGGAGGGTTTGGGATGGTGGGGTGGAAGATGAGAGGTGGTGAAATGGGGGAAGCTGAGAGGTGGGAATGGAAGATCTGAGAGGGTGGGATGAGGGAAGCTTTGAGGTGTGGGGTGAGGAGGAAGCTTTGAGGTGTTGGGGTGAGGGGGAAGCTTTGAGATGTTGGGGTGAGGGGAAGCTTTGAGGTGTTGGGGTGATGGGGGAAGCTTTGAGAGGGTGGAGAGAGGGGGAACATGGGAGGGTCAAGGTGAGGAGGCAGCAGAAAGGTCAAGTGGAGGGATGCTGAAGAGAAGGACAGATAGAAGAGGTGGGGTTGAAAGGACATGGGCTTGTAGGAGATTTGGGCGACGGTACTGGCACAGAGTTGTTTGACACCGTACAGCGTAGAAGAAGGTGAACGGGATTCGATTGTCATGAGCAGACAACCTCTGGAAAACTAGACTTCTCATAATTCCCAAATTGGACATGCGGAGATAAAATCATGGCATGAGTGGAAGGAATTTTTGTTGAAGGCACGGAGAGAGTTGATGCTGAAGTTGTAGGAGGAGGGTTGATGGACCAAGTGCATAGATGAGAGGCAGGTTTGAAATAAGCCTTGAAGAAGAAGAAGAAGAAGAAGAAGAATTGGTCATGATTAAGATGAAGAACATGTGGAGTACTCGAAGGAGAAATAAGGAAAGTGAAGCATTTCAAAAGTCTTTTAAAAAGCTCTTCAAGGAAGAAACGTTTCTTTCAATGAAGACAGTGTCGCCGAAGCATTTTCTTGGTTAAGGTTATAATCTTGGACAGGTTGCCATGCTGATGCAGTCTACCAACACACAACTTTTTATTTTACTTATATAGGCCTGATCATCTCCACTACCAACATATCACCTTGAATTCTTTATATACCTTCCCCCATTCTACCACCTACATTCCACCTTGAAATATTTATTTATTTAAAAACACTTTTACCACCTCTACTGCAAACATACCACCTTGTAGTATTTATTTATATATACTTTACCATCACTGCTACATCCATATTTATTTGGTTATATAAATGGAAAATGTACACGTCCCATTTTTAAGGTGCAGTTTGGTTCTTCTATGAGGACTTGCATTCTTGTTTCTCGTATCCTTCCCCTTCCTTTGCATTTGTGAACTTTTACTTCAAAGGAGCCCCCGAACAACCCCCACCACCACATACGAGGAAGAGAGATCACTCGAATAGTAAACTGGGTGACTTTACGTGATTATTTTTTATACAAATACTCTTGCGATCACCTTCATCCCAGGAGACCCAGGTAGGCCAGGAAGAGGTAACGCAGCTGTCCCTTTGTCTCCCTTTTGCCCACGATGTCCAGGACGCCCTGGCTCCGCTCGGAAACCTGGCAAACCTGTATCCCCCACCTCACCTGAAGATCCTGTGAGGCAAAGGTCAGAGCAGGGTCATGATGCATGAATACCAAATCACCGCCGCAGATTAAAAATTTGCACCTTCTAGGTCTCCAGTTGCAAATCAGGTCCCAGCAATGAGGGATTTTAACATATCCAGGAAGTTGAGGTGAGAAAGAGGGATGGAAACAACCTCAGTTACGAAGAAAAGAAGTTTTCCCCTTCAGTGCGCACTTGATAGGTGGTCTATTATTTTTAGTCTATCTTCCAATATTACTAGTTTTTCCAACAGCTTGTGATGGATAGCAATGCCGAAGAGCATTGGAGTCTCCACCATTGCTTCACAAGGAGTCTTCCTGCACTCTATCTGCTCCGCAAGGCGACATACAACATTGATGGCCCTTCAAATGAAGATGAGATGAAACAGATTTTCTTGAAGGATGAAGTTTTTCTTTGTGGCTCACTTAAATGCACACCATGTTATGTCCTGGGAGGGCAGCCCATATAAAGGCAATTTAATTATAGTTTAACCTGAAGAATGCGTTCATTGCCATATTTAAATCTCAGTTGCCCTTGCTCACATCCTTAGGTAACTTCCGACATGACCGAAGGATTATTTTTAAGAATGGAGAGACACCCAGTTTTAATGATCCCAGCTCAATATTCTTTAAAACGTTATTTTATGACAACTTGAGAACTGACCTGGGAGACCCATTTCACCCATTGCTCCCTTCAGTCCACGATTTCCACGTATACCCGGACTTGCAGGTGGACCAGGATCGCCCTTTACACCTGACACACACAGACAAATATACATGTAAACTAGAACGGCACTCAGTAGAGAGCATACCTCCGCCAGGTGAACAGTTTACGTTTTGTATCCCAGAGTAGACCAGAAAATCACAACACAGAATCACATTTAATCAAAATCATCCGTCCACAACTTTTTGACATATTCTGCTATGTATCGTTTTTGACCTGATCTCCCAATGGTGAAGAATCACTTTTAAAATTCTACTAACCGGATCCGGATCTTCACCAAAATTAAATCGATTCTTCCTTGTCACACACACAACATGTCCAACAAGTTTCGTCAAAATCCGTGCATAACTTTTGAGATATCCTGCTATATGTTGGTTTTAGCCCGATCACTCAATAGTGAAGAATCACTTAAAAAATTAAATAATTACTCATATTCGAATCCATGTTCAGATCTTCACCAAAATCGAATCGAATCGTCCTTGTCACACACAAAATATCTCCACCAACTTTCATTCGAATCCATCCACAACTTTTTGAGATATCTTGTTCACAAACAAACAGACAGACAGGGATGAAAACATAACCTCCATCCACCTTTGGTGGCGGAGGTAAAAATGATCCCCGAATCTTAAAATCAATCCTGACAAATAAAACATGTTGCAATCAGACGGAATTGGTATTGCCATCTGAGCACATGATGATGACATTAGGCTGTGACCCCATGTTTAAATCTCATGGACTTGGATTCGTTTATCACTTCCTCATGTGAACATTCATTTTTAGGCTATGGGGTCGAATGACATTGGTACAGCTCAACAATTTACAACACTTGGTGAGTGCTCAGTGCCGCATATAGAGAGTCTGGACATCTATCGTTATGCTAGTACAGAGCGATCTAGCCGTGGGATTGGTCAATCCATATCACGTGGTCTCCAAGGAGCCATTTTGCCTCCCAAGCAGGTTACGTTTGGCGCTTGCTCAGTGCTCACACTCGTTTGGTAGGCAACATGGCGCCTGCTATAGTGAGTCGGCCAGACTTTCTCTATTATAGGGCACTGGGTTCGTTTAATACTCAGACAAGAAAAGTTACCTTTTCCTCCAGGTGAGCCTGGAAAACCACCTTTCCCAGAGGATCCCGTTTCTCCAAGTAAGCCGGGGTTTCCTTTTGGTCCAGGTCTTCCTGCTGGACCTGCAAAGAGTTACTCGTCTCAGCATCCCTTGTGCACCCCTTTCCCCAAACAATGCAATTTCCACTGCGTAATGCATTTACACACTTTAATGCACGTTTTTGTTTTTTGGTATCGCTCCTTTTTCAAAGTGCAAAAATGATTATCAAAAATAATAATAACTAGAAAGCATGAAAAAATGCAAAGCCCGTCCATGTCCGTTTGTATTCAGTCGTCGTCGTATTCTTCCTCTTCTTCTGTATGCTCAAAATAACGAAAACAGATTTTAAAAAATGGATAATTACGATAATTGATGATTTTATGCAGCCTTGACCTTTGAGATTTAGATCTAAAAATAAAAATCATCTTCTAGCTTTTGATTGGTAAACCAATTCTGTGACGCAATATGCAAATTCTTAAAATTTCAGGTCAATTGGACAGAAATTTGCAATTTTATGGAACATTGACCTTTGACCTTTTGATCTAAAAAAAAACAATCGACATCTATATTTTGATTAGTGAAAGAAATTCTGTGACCCAATAAGTAAATTCCTGAAATTTCAGGTCAATCGGGTGAAAATTGGTGATTTTACGCAATCTTGACCTTTGACTTTTTGATCTAAAAACCAATTGGCTTGTTGGTTTTAATTGATTAGGGTGT
Organism: Myxine glutinosa; assembly: GCF_964187855.1. NCBI lineage: Eukaryota > Metazoa > Chordata > Myxini > Myxiniformes > Myxinidae > Myxine > Myxine glutinosa. The sequence goes on along the minus strand of NC_136269.1, from coordinate 111,473,164 downwards.
GTGTGTGTGTGTGTGTGTGTGTGTGTGTGTGTGTGTGTGTGTGTGTGTATACACATATATACACACAATACAAATCCTTAAAATTTCAGGTCAATCAGATGAAAATTGACGATTTTATGTGATGCTGACTTTCGACCTTTTGACCAAATTATTAATTTCCCTTCTCCATATTATTATACAGGTTTAGTGAAAATTTGATGACAAAACTCAAATGGTAAAAATGTTATGGCCCGGGCACACGCACACACACACACATGCACACACGCACATGCATGCACACATGCACACACACACACACGCGCACACACACACACATGCACACACACGCACACACACACGTGCACACGCACACACACACACACGCACACACAGGCACACGCACACACAGGCACACACGCACCCACACACGCACATGCGCACACACACGCATGCACACACACACACATGCACACTCACACACACACACACTCACACACACACGCACGCACACACGCACGCACACACACGCATGCACACACATGCACACACACTCGCACACACACGCACACATACACACACACACACGCACACACACGCACACACACACTCGCACACACACACACACATGCACATGCGCACACGCACACATGCACACCCACACACAAACGCACACATACACACACACACCCACACACACACACATGCACATGCGCGCACACACACACACACGCACGCACACACAAGCACACACATGCACACGCATGCGCCCGCACACACACACGCACACACACACGCACACACACACGCACGCACACACACACACATGCACACCCACACACAAACGCACACATACACACACACACCCACACACACAAACATGCACATGCGCGCGCACACACACACACGCACGCACACACAAGCACACACACGCACACGCATGCACCCGCACACACACACGCACACACACACGCACACACACACGCACGCACACACAAGCACACACACGCACACGCATGCACCCGCACACACACACGCGCACACACACGCGCACACACACGCACACACACACACACGCACACACACACGCACGCACACACGCACGCACACACGTGACTACAACACCCCGTCCTTCACCTGCTGTGCAGGGTCGGGCTAATGAATGTTTTAACATTCAGCAATTATGAAACCGCCCAAAACAGCCATGTTTTAAAGTGTCACAGCACCAAGAAAACATCATAATAGCAAGAACAACATTTTTATCGAGGGATTTAACAAGAGGAACATGGAGCTATCACCAAGTAATATCAGATTGTCTGTGAATCCACATGTGCATTTGAATGAATGCACAAGTACATATACACGACAGAGCATCAGGTTCTACCATTGCAGTCTATTGGATACAAATCCTGGACGAGTTGCCAATCCGATACAGGATACTCGACTCAAGGTAGTCATTTGGCATTTGTTCAGGGTACCAGCGATAAATGGAGTATTCTACACACAAAACACCCTGCCATCGACCAACTAATGGCGGCAGACAGGACATCCAGTTTAACATCAATCCGAGGGAGGGTACACACATTGATCGATACCTTTCCCTGCCAGCGAAACACCAGGATTACAGTGTCTACCTGGGCTGACATTCAAACCCAGGATAGACAGCTCAGAGGTGAGTGTACACACACCTTGGCTGGCTTTATGCCCAAACAGAAGATATGACGTCAGAAACGAATTATTGTGTTTAAATAAACATGGAATTATGTTTGGTTGTTCTGGAGATAAGTCTTTTTTTGCATTAAAGGTGCTGATCTCATGAGGTCGAGGTATTCAAAAGATGCACAAGGACAGATCTTGTTATTGTGAACCAAACTCATGATTCATTAATTCATGTAAACGAAAGTATAAGCACAAGCAATTCCTCTGGCATGACCTCAATGCCTGTGCTCGTGAATCATCGTGAATCATCAAAGCAATATCTGCAGCAGTAACGGTATGTATCATTTAGTGAGTGAAAGCCAATATTCATTCAAACAAGGTATTCCATATGCAGTATAATCTCTTGTTTTTCACGGAGTAGTCCATAGGGCAAAGCCGTCTAGAACAGTGTTTGTCCGTCTGTATATATGTATGTATCTATGTCCCCTCAAACGTATACCAATCAGAGCTGAGGATCTGGTCACATGACAGGGTGATGTGATTATGTCTGATGTCATTACGGAGGTACGGCGGCTAACTCCGCACACCGCCATTTTGATTTATATGCCGTTCATGACGAACATATCGTCGAACCTGTCATATATCACAATCACCATTCTCTACCTTTACGTTTTTCATTCAGTGTGAAACACAAACAAACCGATTGTTAAAATTATCATCAAATATCGAAAGCATCAGCGTTACGTCTCTTCCAACAAAACGGTACGTACCAAACCTTTGTGGGGTACAATATAGATTACAGTAGATCTTCCCTCAGTTCTGTAAGTAAAACTTACCTTGTGGCGGACACAAAAGCCCACTGGCGTGGTGACATCATTCCACGCACCAAGTGGGCGGTGGCCACGCCCGAGGGGTAGGCGTGGCCTCATGATATACACCGGGCGACCAGCCCGGAGGAGTTCAGTGTTACAGTGTAGTCTTACAATAAAGACGTTTATATGTTACCGCTTGTCCGCTTCCTCCTTGCTCACAAGCAGCGCGCGTAACGCCGCGCTTTACTGGTGACCCTCGACGTTGGATCTGCCGGAGCGATCCTTCCACACGCGACGCCATCGCCATGGCCGCCTTCGTCAAACTTCCGGAATTTTGGGAGGCTCAGGCCGAAGTCTGGTTCGTCCAGGCCGAAGCCCAATTTCAGCTTCGGCACCTCACCGGCGATGACACGCGCTACTGCCACGTCGTCGCCTCCCTCGGGCCCGGCACGGCCGCTCGAGTTGTGTCCGTCCTTCGCCACCCACCGGACGGCCACAAGTACGAGGCACTCAAGCGGCTACTCCTAGCCACGTTCAGCCTTACGGACGACGCACGGGCCGACCGCCTCCTGGATCTCCCCGAGCTCGGTGAGACGCGCCCGTCGGTCCGAATGGACCATATGCTGTCACTGTTGGGCGACGACGCCCCCGGTTCGCTATTCCGGGCGCTTTTCCGTCGCCAACTTCCAGCGCAGGTTCGCCTCGCGTTGGCCGGGACCGGGCTAACGGAACCCCGAGCATTGGCGGCCGAGGCGGACAAGTACTTCGCCGCTTCGGACACGCGGGCGAGCGTTGGCGTGGCCGTCACGGCCTTCGACGCTGATGTTCCACAGCATCATCTTCTACAGCACGCTGAGGTTCAGCAGCATGCTGATACGCACCTCGTGAACGCCGCCACGCCCCGCCCACCGCCGCGGCGAAAACCGCCACCGCGGGGAAACCCGTCGACTCCACCGGCCTGGCGGAGCGAGCCGCGCTCCTCCAGCTCCACCACCTGGTGCTGGTTCCACGCCAAGTTCGGCCACGAAGCTCGGCGGTGTCATCCGCCGTGCTCCTTCAACGGGTCGGGAAATGCCCGGGCCGGCGCTCAATTGTGGCGATGAGCGCCGGCCATTCGAGCAGCCTGCTGTTCATAACGGACACCTTCTCCGGGCGCCGTTACCTGTGCGACACGGGAGCGCAGGTGAGTGTCATTCCCGCCGGCACGTCAGACAAGCACGCCGCGGGTGGGGGCCCCGCGCTGCTTGCCGCGAACGGGACGCCCATCCGTACGTACGGAAAACGCTGCCTCTCTCTGCGGTTTGGAGGGCAGGTTTTCCGATGGACGTTCGTCACCGCCGACGTGCCCATGGCACTGCTTGGCGCGGACTTCCTGTGCGCTAATGGGCTCCTGGTCGACGTCAAGCGCAGACGGCTTGTCCAGGCCGAGACGTTCAGCTCGCTCGCGTGTGCGTTGCCCAGCTCAACGAGCGGCTTGCCAAGCGGCTTGCCGATCGATTCGGTTCCGGCCACGTTGGTCTGTACGCTTCCGGCAGCGGACGCATTCACCCGCCTCCTCGCCGGCTTCCCGGCCCTCACGCGGCCCACCTTCTCGGCGGGGGCCGTCAAGCACGGGGTGGCCCATCACATCCCCACCGTCGGGCCACCGGTCTACGCCCGGGCACGCCGCCTCGAGCCGACGAAGCTGGCGGTGGCAAAAGCGGGGTTCGCTACCCTGGAGCGACTCGGCATCGTTCGGCGCTCAGAGAGCGCTTGGGCGTCGCCGCTGCACATCGTGCCGAAGCCCGGCGGGGGATGGCGACCGTGCGGGGACTATCGCCGTCTCAATGACGCCACGACTCCCGACCGCTACCCCGTCCCCCACATTCAGGACTTTTCCGCCCGTTTGGCGGGCAGGTCCTTCTTCTCGAAGGTGGACCTCATACGCGGCTACCATCAGGTCCCCGTCAGGCCGGAGGATGTCCCGAAGACGGCGGTCATCACGCCATTCGGACTCTTCGAGTTCCTGCGCATGCCCTTCGGTCTGAAGAATGCGGCTCAGGCGTTCCAGCGACTGATGGACAGCGTCCTGCGCGACTTGGATTTTGTCTACGTCTACCTGGACGATATCCTCGTCGCCAGCGCGTCCCGCGAAGAGCACCTACGCCACCTCCGCACGCTCTTCGAACGCCTGGGCCAGCATGGCCTGATTGTGAACCCCGCAAAGTGCCGGTTCGGCGCCGCCACAATCGATTTTCTGGGGCACCGTGTCACCAGGCACGGCGCCGTCCCCCTGCCGGCCAAGGTGGAGGCGGTGAAGGGGTTTCCGCGCCCCCGCACGATCAGAGGGCTGCAGGAGTTCCTGGGCATGGTGAACTTTTACCATCGGTTCCTGCCCCGTATCGCCCAGCTCCTGCGCCCCCTGCACGAAGCTCTCCGAGGTAAGCTGGGCAAAGGCGACGTTACCTGGACCGAGCAGATGGACACGGCGTTCACGGGCGCGAAGCTCGCCTTGGCTAACGCCACCATGCTCGCGCACCCGGCGCCCGATGCACCGATCGCCCTCACCACCGATGCCTCGGACTACGCGGTGGGCGCGGTGCACGAGCAATGGGTGCGTGGAGCTTGGCAACCGCTGGCGTTCTTTAGCCGGCAGCTTCGCCCGCCCGAACGCCGTTACAGTACCTTCGACCGCGAGTTGCTCGGACTTCACTTGGCGGTCAGGCACTTCCGCCATCTGCTCGAGGGCCGGGCGTTCACTGCCTTCGTCGACCACAAGCCGCTGATCTTCGCGATGGGCAAGGTCACCGAGCCGTGATCGGCCCGGCAGCAGCGTCACCTCTCGGCCGTGTCCGAGTACACGACGGACATCCAGCACGTCGCGGGGAAGGACAACCCGGTGGCGGATTGCCTTTCCCGGGCCGTCGCCCACGCAGTCCACCTCGGCATCGACTATGCCCGGATGGCAGCGGACCAGGCCGCTGACCCCGACGTCCAGGCCTTGCGGACCGCCGTCATGGGCCTCCGCGTCACCGAGGTGCCGTTCGACGGCGCGGGCGCGGCCCTCTTGTGCGACGTCTCCCTCGGGCGTCCTCGCCCCATTGTGCCCGCGGGCTGGCAGCGCCAGGTGTTTGACGCCATCCACGGCCTGTCCCACCCGGGCGCGAGGGCCTCCCAAAGGCTGATCGCCGACAAGTTCGTCTGGCATGGCCTCCGGAAGGCCGTCCGCGGCTGGGCCAGGACGTGCCTCGCGTGCCAGCGCGCCAAGGTGCACCGGCACACCCAGGCCCCGTTGGCCCCGTTCACGGTGCCGGAACGCCGGTTTGACCACGTCCACGTGGACCTGGTGGGACCTCTGCCCCCCTCGCGGGGTTTCACCTACGTCCTCACCATGGTGGACCGCACCACCCGGTGGCCGGAGGCCGTGCCCTTGGCGTCGACAACGGCGGCCGATGTCGCGCAGGCTTTCATCGCCACCTGGGTCGCCCGGTTCGGCGCCCCCTCAGACATCTCATCCGACCGCGGCCCCCAGTTCACCTCGGAGCTCTGGGGGGCGGTTGCGCAGGGGCTCGGGGTCCGGCTGCACCGAACCACGGCCTACCACCCCCAGGCTAACGGCCTGTGTGAGCGATTTCACCGCTCATTGAAGGCCGCGCTCTGGGCCACCCTCCGCGACGGCGGCTGGGTCGACAGGCTCCCCTGGGTCCTGCTGGGCCTCCGGACGGCGCCCAAGGAGGACCTGCGCGCATCCGCGGCGGAGTTGGTCTTCGGGCAACCGCTGCGGGTGCCGGGCGAGTTCCTCCCCGACTCCACGGCACCATGGTCCGCGGCACAGCAGCGCTCCGCTCTGCAAGAGACCGCCCAGAGGTTCGCCCCGGTGCCAACGGCATGCCACGGGCACCCACCGACGCACGTCGCCCCGGAGCTTCGCACGGCGGAGTACGTCTTCGTCCGCCACGATGCCCATCGGACACCACTACGGCCCCCGTACGACGGGCCTTTCCGCGTGCTGGAGACCGGGGCGAAGCACTTCACCCTGGACATCGGCGGTACTCCTGACCGCGTTTCGGTAGACCGCCTCAAGCCGGCCCACCTCGATGTGGACCATCCACCGCCAGTGGCCCGACCCCCACGTCGGGGCCGCCCTCCTGCGGGCGGACCCCCGGCACCACCCAGCCCCGCCGCCACGGCGCCCCCCGGTCCTGCACCCATCCCAGGGGCAGCCAGGGGCATCCCACCTGGTATCCCTGCACCCCGGACGCCGCCGATCGCCAGGGGGCGCTTCGGCCGGGTCATTCGTCTGCCCCGCAAACTGGCCCTCCAGGTGCGCGGGAATTATGGGGGGGCGCGTGTGGCGGACACAAAAGCCCACTGGCGTGGTGACATCATTCCACGCACCAATTGGGCGGTGGCCACGCCCGAGGGGTAGGCGTGGCCTCATGATATACACCGGGCGACCAGCCCGGAGGAGTTCAGTGTTACAGTGTAGTCTTACAATAAAGACGTTTATATGTTACCGCTTGTCCGCTTCCTCCTTGCTCACAAGCAGCGCGCGTAACGCCGCGCTTTAACCTCATGGATGTCTGGATTCCTCCAAATTTATTTGTTTAATGCAATAGGCAGCAATAGCGACTCTTTAAAAACCTAATAATATGTGTTTGTGGTTTATAATATTTTACACTATCACTTGTTTATATACACGATTTGTGTGTATATGTGATCCTCAAGAAGCTAAAACACACACACACACATACACACATACACATACATACACATACACAGTACACACACACATATATATATATATACACACACATACATACACACACATATACACACATACGTACACACACATACACATACATACACACACACACACACACACACACACACACATATATATACACACACACACACACACACACACATACACACACACATACATACACATACATACACACACATACACACATATACACACAAATACACACACACATATACACAAACAAACACGTGTACACATATACACACATACACACACATACATATATACACACATACACACATATACACACATACACACACATATACACATATACACACACACACACACATATACACACATACACATATACACACACATACACATATACACATATACACACACAAAGACACGTACACACATATACACACACACATACACACACAAAGACATATACACACATATACACACACACATACACACACAAACACATATACACACATATACACACATACACATACACACACAAAGACATGTACACACATACACACATACACACATATGCACACATATACACACACACAAACACGTATACACACATACACACATACACACATATACACACATACACACATATACACACATACATACACACATACACACATATGCACACATATACACACATATACACACATATACACACATATACACACATACACACATATACACACATACATAAACATATACACACATATATATTCACACACAAACATTGTTGTGGTTTTTAGAACCCTCCACTTTGTAAATATTTGTAATAATCCCTTATAAATAATCCCCTGTAAATATTCCCATTTTTGTGTAAAGGTCAAAGGTCGCTCCCTCGTTAGGTCATATTGCAACACGTAGAACACCATAGGCTCTTCTTTAGTTATTTCATTAGTATGTGTTCTAGTTAAGGATCTATTTCCAATAGTTGAATCTGCGTTGTATTAATTAAATAAGAGTAGGCCCCAAAGTTCCTTTCAACATCAGTGCGAGTGGTCTTCTATCCCGCAAGCCGCCATAAGCCACGTGGCAGAGTTGGAGAAGAAGGGAGGAGTGCCAGGAATGAGGCGTGGCCCACCAACGCACCATCAAGGGGCGGACCGGTGAACCCTCACGACCAATGAGGGCCGAGGCAGCTCACCGATGGGCGTATCCAAAAAGGCAAGCGGCTTAATACGCGATCGGCCAATATAAGCGGGTGCGTGGGACTACTTAGGAAGATGAGTGATACGGGAGAGGACGGCAGACGCAGAAGACCCGAGAGTGGTGAAGGAGTCCCTGCTTGCCGTTGTCACGGACCATTGGAGGCGCACAACTGGCCGAAGGCTAAGGGTCAATTTATTACGTACGCCGCATCACTGTCTTCCCCCCCACGATATAATTGTCCGCTCACGTTAAACGCCACGCGAAGCTGCCGGCCGCTCGTTGCCGCGGTACGAGTGAACACCCGGAGCGTGGACCGGAGCGCGAGGTCGGAGCCGGACCTCACCGCCTACCATCGACGCCTACCTACCACCTGCTCGGACTCTTCTCTTCCTTCCCACCAGCCCTGCCATTCCATCCTTTCGTGTAAGTGTGTTTGTTCTGTCCTGGGAGTGATAATATAAGTGTGTCTAAGGTTGCCCTATGTCCTTTTATTTCCTGCTTTTGTATATTATTGCTGCCTTTCATTTCCTCTTGAGTGTTGTATAATAAATTATGTGTTCCTTCTTATTCTTTGGGTTTTCCTCTCATCCGGTCGCTTTAGTCTTTTCCCAATTGAATACCGGTGGCACGATATAGTAACCGCTTAGAATCGGGTTTAGACTGCCGCTAAACGGCTCGAGCTTCGGATTGCTAAACCGCTCGGCAATATTCCATCTTGTCCGTGGCTCAGGCAGGAGTATCGCCCTGCTTCCGAACGGAAGGAGCGCGATATCTTCTAAGGACTCGGACGGCCAGCTTAATAGACGAGGGGATTAAACCCCCCTCGGTAAGGGGAGCGCCGTAACCCGAGACCCGCAACAATTGGTGTCGGGGAGTGGGATAGGACCCGAACCAAATTTTTTATATCACCTAAAGAATTTGGTCAAAATTACGAGCGGCTGAAATTTAGTATTTAACAACCAAATTTATATCATGCCATGGATACTCAAGGCGATTGGATGCCGGTGGGGGAGATAGAGGAAGAGTTAGAGTCGACCCAGGACCCCAGGGAACAATTGAGGGTAATGGAAGAGGGGGTTGAAGAAGGTGTGGTAGAGGGGGTTGCAGGCGCGCAAAATGGCGGCACCTCGCACGTGGTCGTGGCAGCACAAAATGGCGGCGCCTCGCACATGGCGGCGAGAGCCGAGCCCGCGGTGCCAGTGGGTTGGGACCTGTATGTGCTCCTAGAACAACTACGAGCATCTATAGAAATGCAGAGAGACGAAGCAAGGGGTACCAGTGAGCAATTGAAAAATGAGATGGGAAACCAAATTGGAGGATTGAGAAACGATGTGGGAAACCAAATTGGGGGATGGAGAGACGGGTTAAGTAATTTGGAAGATATAATGGGGGAGCGATTAGAAAGCCAAATTGGGGGGCTAGAAGGCAAATTGGGAGGATTAGGGGGCGAATTGGAGGACGTGAATGGCCAAGCCCGAGAAATCAATGAGGGGTTGGCGAGGGGGCAAGCCCGGTATAAAGTAAGAAAGTGTGAGAAGGTTAACCGCAGGTTGGGTGAGGGGGTCGCATTTGTGCACGACGAGGTAGCGCGACTCGAGGAGCACGGGAGAAGCGAGTTGGAGCAAGGCACAGCCGGGTGGACCGGGATAGAAATCGCGACTCGAGGTGTGAAAAACCCGACGGCCGCCGAATTGGACAGGGCAAATTCATGTGCAGCGGCGGAAAAAGAAATTAGAATTGGAAAAGAAACCGAACCAATAGTGAAAATTGGAAAGACGCCGGACTTAGAAGGGCACTCGCGGGGTGAAGGAATGGAATATGTGCAAAGTCCGTGCTCGCATCATGATGTCGTGCTTAATCCTTATAAAGATTTGCAGGTGTTGGAGCGAGGAGGAAGAAGAAGCGCCAAGGTGAGTAGGTTGGTATATGGGGTGAAGAGATTTTTCGGCAAAGTGTTTGTCGCGAAAAAAAATTCGCGCGCTTGGGATCGCGAAAGCACCCGGGCGTTGGTGGAAGGTCCTTGGTGTGCTGTGGTACGAATGGCGTGCGTGTGAGGAAAAGGTGTGTGAAGGTGAATGGCACGCGTGTGCGGATGGCGCCGGAGCGCGAGTGTGTTACAGCGAGTGAGAATGAATACACGACAGAGTGTGATTGTGACACGGAGAGTGAGATGGATGGAGAGAGTGTGTGGGGATGCACACCTGAGTTGGTTGTGGAGCGCGTTATTGAGTGTGCAACAGATTGCACACCCCTCGGTATGTGTGCGCTGCGTGGGTATGTGCAAGAGTGCACACCCACGAGTGTTACGGAGGACGTAACGGAGGAGAGGTGTGGAATGGAGTGTGTGATGATAGAGTGTGCGAGGAGAATGGGTGCGCAAGAATGTGCGCGAGTGTGTGGTGAGCGTTATGAGTAGACCTGAGTATGCAGCGAAAGAGAATGCACGAGCGAGTACAGTGGTAGAATGCGTGGGATGTACGAGCGGCGTTGGAGCGCCGGGTTTGGTGAGTGTAAAAGGGGTCGCGTATGCGTGCAAGCATGTAAGGAAAGCATCGACGTTGACCGGGACAGCGTTTAGGCTGACGGATAGCCGACGCGAGCTCTCGGTCCGTGCCGGGCGTTGTGTGCTGCGGAAGCCGGCGGGGATCGGTGTCGCGTCGTTCCTGCTCGGAGCGCCATGCACGATTCGGGCCAGGCTCCGCCCTGCACGGTCGAGTCCGCGCTTTGCCAGGCAAAGCGGGCGGCCTGGTTCGAGGGGAGGTAGGAGGGGCCGGCGCGGCACCCCCTTGTGGTGGTGGCGCTCCACCCGGGCAAGGCTGGGCCATCGCGCTTCGCAGCGCAAGGCTTTGCACCGGGATGGTGCCTTGAGCCTTGGCCCGAGTAAACCTCCTCGCCTGAATCCGAATGCCGGACGGACCCAACCTGCAGGAGACCAAACCACCCGTATTCATTGCTCGGCTTTGCGAAGCCGAGCTTTGAAAATGTAATGACGTACCGAGAGGCTCAGAATAATGGACGATTAATGGTAGCAGTAGTGATGGCGAATGGTAGTTTTACCATTCGCCTCACGTAATTTGGGGGGCAAAAGAGCTATAGTTTTATGGGGTATGGCAGTGAAAACCTAGCCAGGGAGGGCTTGGTTATTGTTAGGGATCTAGAGTGACCATAGGGGACAGTAGATTTAAGTAGCGACATGATACCTGCAGAGGGGAGGTAGAGAGATTAGTTGGATGATAACGATGAGGGAGTGCTTAGTATAAGGGAAGACGGGGAGCACGAGTTTCAGAAGGGAGTAGTTAGTTAGATGATGCTATGTGTTTGTGGTGAGGGTGATGAAATGAGAAATTGAACGCGAGTATTTGTGGTGAGCATGATGATTGGGATGATATTGAGTGAATGGTCCTGGAGGAAAGGAGGGTGCAAGTGCCACCAGGTGTGCAAGTGGAATACAGGTGAATGAAGAATGGTTGTATGGAATGAATGGCATGGAATAAATGGAGTATGGAATGGATGGTGTGGAGTGGAGTGCATGGTGCGGAAGAGTGGATGGGGGAAGATGGACCCCTTCACGAGTACCCGGGGAGGGTAGTTTAAAAGTAGGTAGAGGGAGTAGGTAAATTGTGGTTGGATATTGGCATCTGTGGTGCGGGTAGTTGCACGGAAGTGTTGTGTTGGGTGCATTAGTGTGAGTAAATTGGCTGGGGGTGTGGCCTGTTAGTACGTATGTTTAAATGGGCACTCCACCACTGTTAGTCTGTCGGCCAGGTGAGGCCGCAGGTAGGCTCTGGGAGCCAGTAGTGTTCAAAGGGGCCCGAAGATCCGGAGGACGGACCCGGGTAGCCCAACGCCAGAGAGGGCGGTAGGGGGTGAGAGCACCAGAGGGCCTTCCCCAGGTAGGTTAGGGTGAGGAGCAGGTAAGCTCGGGAGACAACTATAGTGGCGGAGGTGTGCAGGTGAGTGGACCTGCTTGGAGCGCCACACGATCCAGCCTTGAAATTGTGCGAGGGCACAGGGAGTAGAATCGGGGGAGTGAGACCACAAATTGGTGAGCACCACAGTTTGGTCAATGGGAATTGGTTTTTAGAACCACATAGTGTAAAAATGGGCAATGGCTTTGCAGGGAAAGACCCCGGGTAGTGAAAAGTGTGTTAAAGTAATTTAGAAGGTAGTTAGGATCGAAAGTCTCTTCGCACCATCTGCATCCACTCGCCAAGGTGATAGGACTCCACACCACCGTTTTTTGCAAATGTCTGGTATGTAAGATGCATCACGACGTGGGGTGACATTGTGCTAGTGATTCCATCTCTTCCTCCTTAGGAGGGGTTGATGAGGAATTGATTAATGGCAAATTTGGGTTTAGAGGGATCAATGACGAATTTGGTATTAGGGGAGATACGGGGAAGACAGGACGTTAGCGACGGATTTGTAAATTGTGTAAATACGGGGTAAGGGCAAGGGTAGATTAGGGGACGGGGGGGGGGGGGGGGGGGCGTACGGTAGCGGCTCGCTCTTCTGCGCACCTCACCTCTGCATTACCTTGTGTTAACGTGTACTCTTGCGCCCTTGCACACCGCTAACCCTGCTTTCTCTTCCTTCCCCACTCATGGACCGTGGTCTTTGTGTGCCGAGGGGAAAGTGTGCAGGTGTCGCAGTTGTGTGCCCGCGCCCTCGCTGCTGCCTGCCTGGACCGGTACCCCACTTATGGACCACACGTCTTGTGGCCTAGCACCATATGGACCACAGGTCTGCGGTCGAGCACCACACTCATGGACCCCGCGTTTTGGGGCCTGGCACCTCTGCTGGGGACCGGCCATTGTGGCCAGCGAGATCTTGCTTGCGGACCACGGTTGAGGTGGCACCTAAGCCATGCAGGTGGACCACCCTTAGTTGGCCCCTGCTGGCCATAATTTTAAAAAGTGGACGCGTTTTGTGCCCTTTTATTACCAACTAGGCAGCAAGCAAGAAGTCATCAGGAACATCGGCCCAGCAGCCAAGAACATCGACCCAGCAGAGAAGACGTCGCAAGTCATCTGCTGATTATTGTTGAAATGTATGACTGTGCACCGGATGGTGCTTTTTGTGCATGTTGGTGCTTTGGTGCTTTTTGCGTATTGGTGCTTATTGGTGCTGGTGGTATCGGTGCAGTGCAGTGTATGCCTTTCCTCTTTTCAAAACATCTTCTTTTTGTTTCCCAAAAGACAGGTACTGGGTTCGCGTGTAAATACCAAGTAGTTCTTCGAAATAATGCTCCCCACTGTCAATGTTTAGTTTCAAGACAATTCCGCAATTCGGTTATCCTGTGGGCGTGAGTCTGCTAGATAGAATGCAACACAGCAGGCGGGACATACGTAGTTGTTTTAAAAATGTCGCACTCAGGGTGAAGTTAATAGTAGAGGGTTACCACACCTGAGTGTCACACTAAGTCAAAGTTCTTTCGGGCCGGGACGGCCCTGGAGGAAATGAGGGTGCTGTGTTTCGTTTTTAGAACCTTCCACTTTGTAAATATTTGTAATAATCCCTTATAAATAATCCCCTGTAAATATTCCCATTTTTTGTGTAAAGGTCAAAGGTCGCACCCTAGTTAGGTTATATTGCAACACGAAGAACACCATCGGCTCTTCTTTAGTTATTTCATTAGTATGTGTTCTAGTTAAGGATCTGTTTCCAATAGTTGAATCTGCGTTGTATTAATTAAATAAGAGTAGGCCCCAAAGTTCCTTTCAACATCAGTGCGAGTGGTCTTCTATCCCGCAAGCCCCCATAAGCCACGTGGCAGAGTTGGAGAAGAAGGGAGGAGCGCCAGGAATGAGGCGTGGCCCACCAACGCACCATCAAGGGGCGGACCGGTGAGCCCTCACGACCAATGAGGGCCGAGGCAGCTCACCGATGGGCATATCCAAAAAGGCAAGCGGCTTAATACGCCATTGGCCAATATAAGCGGGCGCGTGGGACTACTTAGGAAGATGAGTGATACGGGAGAGGACGGCAGATGCGGAAGACCCGAGAGTGGTGAAGGAGTCCCTGCTTGCCGTTGTCACGGACCATTGGAGGCGCACAACTGGCCGAAGGGTAAGGGTCAATTTATTACGTACGCCGCATCCCAGTCTTCCCCCCCACGATATAATTGTCCGCTCACGTTAAACGCCACGCGAAGCTGCGGCCGCTCGTTGCCGCGGTACGAGTGAACACCCGGAGCGTGGACCGGAGCGCGAGGTCGGAGCCGGACCTCACCGCCTACCATCGACGCCTACCTACCACCTGCCCGGACCGTTCTCTTCCTTCCCACCAGCCCTGCCATTCCATCCTTTCGTGTAAGTGTGTTTGTTCTGTCCTGGGAGTGATAATATAAGAGTGTCTAAGGTTGCCCTATGTCCTTTTATTTCCTTCTTTTGTATATTCTTGCTGCCTTTCATTTCCTCTTGAGTGTTGTATAATAAATTCTGTGTTCCTTCTTATTCTTTGGGTTTTCCTCTCATCCGGTCGCTTTAGTCTTTTCCCAATTAAATACCGGTGGCACAATATAGGAACCGCTTAGAATCGGGTTTAGACTGCCGCTAAACGGCTCGAGCTTCGGATTGCTAAACCGCTCGGCAATATTCCATCTTGTCCGTGGCTCGGGCAGGAGTATCGCCCTGCTTCCGAACGGAAGGAGCACGATATCTTGTAAGGACTCGGACGGCCAGCTTATTAGACGAGGGGATTAAACCCCCCTCGGTAAGGGGAGCGCCGTAACCCGAGATCCGCAACAATATATACACACATATACACACATACACACACAAACACATATACACACATATACACACATACACACATACACACACTCATGCACTCATGCACCATCAAATACACACCAACAAACAGCCTCTAAAGGGCTGTGGCGTTGGTGGCCTCTAAAGGTGGTTATTTTTTTTTATAAACAGCCACTGAGCTTGGGGTAAGTGTTGTCGCTTCCCAAAGCAAGTAGCACCAATGCCACAACACAACCACAACCTTCTCATTGCAGTGAGGAGGGATTTCCTCATTCCCATGGATGCCAATCTGTGGATATTGTTGTGCATCATTTCACAGAACATACGGGATGTAACCATGTATACCAATGCTAAATGACCATGTATTTAAAAGAGCCACATTTACACCAGTGTTTACTTGTTGTTGTTGTGTTGCCCCAGTCAGTTCTGGTTGATTTGATTATTATTCTATAATTTGATTACCGCAATACTTTAAATGTACTTAATCCACTAAAACTACTTACCCGTCATTGCAATCCTAAAAACAATATTATTGCTCAAGTATCCTCATACCGTTATCACCCTGGTCTCCCTTCTCTCCCTTCTGGAGCAATGATGGATGTAAGATGCCTGGAGTACCAGGCAGGCCAGGGTTGCCTTTGTCACCAACTGGTCCCATAAGCCCTGGAGGGCCTGCTGGACCCACAAATCCGATATCACCTGCAAAGAACAATCAAACATCAATGATTATAATTTAAGAGGCAAAGCCTTGGTTAATAAATAAAATAAAGGACTGTTTACAAATTACAAAACTGTTTTGGGATCAAATCCTTCACCCCTCCACTCCGCTCTCATCTCTCTACCCTCGGTTTGAAAGCGACATGGAAATGGCCAGAAAACATATTTTGTACGATTACATAATCATATGTGCTGAACTGTAAACGCACCATTTACCTCAGCTTAAAGTGTGTTGAGGTGCACACTCCAAGACAGACACCACGTGAACTTTTCTATGTGATCAAGTAATTGTAAAACTTTAATTACGACACATATTTCACCACTGGAGAAGTGAAAAGATTTTAAAGCGCTGTGGTTGAGCCTAATTTTCAAGAAACTCCTATAAACTTTCTCACGCCTATGTTCACGTTTGCAATTGTAAATATTTTGTCCATCTGTCCACTGATAAAATATGTGACAAATAAGCAGTTGTATGACGCAATGCACACTTCCACGTTTGTTAATGATTGCTTCTCAGACACAGGAGACTTTTTATTTCTTCTACATTTTAGATAGATTTATTTATTTATTTTCTAGATTTTTTTTGTTTTTTCTTCTTCTACATTTGCTGTCTACCTGTCCACTGATAAAATATATGACAAATAAGCAGTTGCATGACGCAATGCACACTTCCACGTTTGTTAATGATTGCTTCTCAGACACAGGAGACTTTTTATTTCTTCTACATTTTAGATAGATTTATTTATTTATTTTCTAGATTTTTTTTGTTTTTTCTTCTTCTACATTTGCTGTCTACCTGTCCACTGATAAAATATATGACAAATAAGCAGTTGCATGACGCAATGCACACTTCCACGTTTGTTAATGATTGCTTCTCAGACACAGGAGACTTTTTATTTCTTCTACATTTTAGATAGATTTATTTATTTATTTTCTAGATTTTTTTTGTTTTTTCTTCTTCTACATTTGCTGTCTACCTGTCCACTGATAAAATATGTGACAAATAAGCAGTTGTATGACGCAATGCACACTTCCACGTTTGTTAATGATTGCTTCTCAGACACAGGAGACTTTTTATTTCTTCTACATTTTAGATAGATTTATTTATTTATTTTCTAGATTTTTTTTGTTTTTTCTTCTTCTACATTTGCTGTCTACCTGTCCACTGATAAAATATGTGACAAATAAGCAGTTGCATGACGCAATGCACACTTCCACGTTTGTTAATGATTGCTTCTCAGACACAGGAGACTTTTTATTTCTTCTACATTTTAGATAGATTTATTTATTTATTTTCTAGATTTTTTTTGTTTTTTCTTCTTCTACATTTGCTGTCTACCTGTCCACTGGTAAAATATATGACAAATAAGCAGTTGCATGACGCAATGCACACTTCCACGTTTGTTAATGATTGCTTCTCCGACACAGAGGATTTTCTATTTCTTCTACATTTTAGATAGATTTAGTTATTTATTTTTTAGATATTTTTTCTTCTTCTACATTTGCTGTCTACCTGTCCACTGATAAAATATGTGACAAATAAGCAGTTGTATGACGCAATGCACACTTCCACGTTTGTTAATGATTGCTTCTCCAACACAGAGGATTTTCTATTTCTTCTACATTTTAGATAGATTTAGTTATTTATTTTTTAGATATTTTTTCTTCTTCTACATTTGCTGTCTACCTGTCCACTGGTAAAATATGTGACAAATAAGCAGTTGCATGACGCAATGCACACTTCCACGTTTGTTAATGATTGCTTCTCAGACACAGGAGACTTTTTATTTCTTATACATTTTAGATTTTTAAAATTAATTAATTTAATTTCTAGATTTTTTATTTTATTGAATTTTTTTAGATTTTTTATTTCTTATACATTTTAGATTTTTCAGAGTTATTAATTCAATTTTTAGACTTTTGTTAGTTTTATTTTTAATTTCTTGTACGGTGCATTTGCTGTTTGCCTTTACCTATTTCATTCTGTGTCCCCGTTAACTCGCATTAATATAAAATTCTGCATCATTTAGCTCTTCTATAAACCTGGAAATCTGCACAGAAATGCACTTTGTTAATACATCTCTACATAAGATTGGATGCTGAATAGTACAATAAGCAAAGTAGTGTAAATGGACAAAACCCTAGCGTAACCAAGTATGGATTTGATTACAGATGACAAATTTTCAAAATCACGACTTTACACGATTTGGTAACGGCATTATTGATAAGCTTAATCAATCTAATAAACAGTGTGTGTGTGTGTGTGTGTGTGTGTGTGTGTGTGTGTGTGTGTGTGTGTGTGTGTGTGTGTGTGTGTGTGTGTGTGTGTAATGACTTTTTACTTTTTAATCCTTTAGCATGATGTAGTTTTATGCATGACACACAGCGGTATGCATCACAGCAGATGTTCCTCACACATACTCATCTTCTTATTTCTTACATAAAAAATTAATCTCAGAAACATAAGTAAAAGTTATGCAAAGTTTGACATTCACGATGCAGATTAAGAAATGGTGCATCTGGTAATGACATTTGGTAATGACTGACCAACCCCCACTCTGTTTCCATTTCGATCTTACATTAACTCATTATTGACCAATTTATTTTATGCAAAACAAGTGGAAATCCACCAAATGCCAGAGGTCCAGCACATCCACACAAACTTATGATAAGGATCACTCAGCACTAAGAAACATCTAGAACACAAAGCAGCCATTATCAACTTTGATACACAATGAAAGATTTATTTACAAAACTAGAACAGCACTCGGTAGAGCACATTCCTCCGCCAGGCTGAACAGTTTATGTTTTGTATTCCACCGATAGGCCGGATCTGGATTCAGACCTAAACCCAAATCTAATCAGCTTGTTCTTCTCACCTAACCAACTCGTCCGCCTAGTTCTGTCATAACTTGTCCACAACTTTTTGAAATATCATGCTCTATATCGTTTTTGGCCCTACCACTCAATGGTGAAGAATCACTTATAAAATTTAAAAATGATCGTATCCAGATCCGTATTCGGATCTTCACCAAGATGTAATTGATTAGTCCTTGTCACACACCCAATGCGTCCACCAACTTTCCTGATGTTTCAGTTTCCAACCACCAAGTTCCCCCCCCCCCCCCACCCCCTTCCCACGCCTCCTCCCCTCAAGCCCTCTCCCTCCCACAGATCTCCTGATGTCCCTGCTCTCAAATGTTGTACTTGTGTACTTCCCTCTCTCTCCCCATCTTGTCTCCCGCTCCCTTTATCTTATGTTTTATGTGTCACTTTGTCTTTTTGTGATTCATGTTAGCTCTTACACGAGCCTCGATCTTGTATCCAAAAAAAACAAAAAAAAAAGTTTCGTCCGAATCCATCCATAACTTTTAGAGATATCCTGTTCACAATCAGACAAAGAAACAGACAGACAGTGGTGAAAACATAGGCTCCATTCCCCTTCGGTGGTGGAGGTAATTCATCACACCACTAGATATCGAACCGATCCCTGCAGTTTGAGCCAAGAATAGAGCCTTAAGTTTCAACACATGTCAAGGCAAATTTCACAATGAAAAAGGAAATTTAATCATCAAATATACCACGAGGATCGACATGAAATTAACTAAAAGTATCAACATGTAAACCAATTTAGAACGAATGTGTAATTACCGAGCAATAATAAAAATAAATTGTTTCCAAACCACGAGGAGGAGCGAGACAGGCGGTGAGTTGCCGTGCCCCCAATTTCGAAAACGCCCAATAGCAAAAAGATGAGTAAGTACGTGGTGACTACCTGGTGAATCGTGAGGTTTTTGTAGCCAATGTAAGCCAATCGAACAAGTACTGTGCAACTTGCATGTTTACTCTGCACATTATTACTCCCGCCAGGGAGTAATGCATTCGATCGTGTCCATCCGTGTGTGTGTGTGTGTGTGTGTGTGTGTGTGTGTGTGTGTGTGTGTGTGTGTGTGTGTGTTCGTGTGTGTGTGTGAACAACATATCTGGAAAAGTTCTGAACGGATTTGGATGAAAGTTGGTGGGATGATTGCATTTGGGATAAGGAAGAATTTATTAGTTTTTGGTGAAGCTCAGGATATTATTCCGGATCCAGGAATTTACTTTGGAAATTTTTTTACCATTGGAAGACAGGGCTCATTTTTTTAAACATTATCTTCTATATATTCTATATTTAACATTGTGATATGAAAATAGTTTTCATATTTGTTGTAAGTGTAGTTTAAACCTCGTGGTTATGCGTTCGAACGGTGTATTTTGTTGGCAGCGTCGTCTCCAAGGTTCTTTTTTTTTTCTAATGAAGACATATTCTGTCATTTTAAAACCACCAAAGTGTGTATTAGGTTTCCCAGTTTCATAAAATGTATCGTTTGATACGTATAATGCTTTAAAACTGTTTTCTTTTGTTTTTGTTTTGACCTCAGAAGAGATATCAACATTTACCTCAGCGAATGTCAATCGCGGTGTCAGTATTTGATGAACTTATAAAGACTTAGGTGAGTTTTAAGTGTGACCAGCATGTGCACGGGACTCTTCCCAGAAGAATGAGTGGTCGCATTAGCTTGTACGACTTAAAATGAGCGAGTTTTGTTTTCACGTTTGGGCCAGTTTTACATGTTGTATCCCTAAGGAATGAAACGAACGTTTTCCTGGCTTACAATTTTATTTGAAGTCACACATGCCTCAAACTACACTCACTTGTATAGAATTGAACGCTGAATCCGAAAATGTAAGTGAAATTGCCTTGTTTTTTTTAACATTATCTTCTATATATTCTAAATATACACAAAGAATTAAGTTAAGCACCCCCCCCCCCGTTTTTTTACAACCTCGCACATTACAAGTTTGTTGTCGTCAAAACAGTGTAATATACCCATGATATTGCTATATTTTCTGGAGAAGTGATATTATGGTCACATAAAAACATAACAATCATGCCGTTTTCAATATTTTATTCTGAATAATTTAAGGTGAAATTTTTTGGGAATTTTAGGCATATTTTCACCTCAATTTAAGTATGGAGCTATAGGTCCATCACGGACAGTGTGGATGACGTTTATGTTTTCTAACGTACAGTCATTGTTCTGAGATGACCTCTAGCGATCTTTGCGTCAATAACGTGTGTAGGACCCACGTGATCGGATCACTGACTCAACCAATCACTTTTTTTCACTTTGATCACTCAATTTCATCAATGGATAATTGCTAATGTCATACCAATCATTATTTGATCTCACATACCTTAGACTATATGCCAATGTATACATATACACAAAGAATATATATTAGGGGGTGCTTACCTTAATTCGTTGTGTAGGGGTGCTTAACTTAATTCTTTGTGTATATATATCTGTGCAGTGTCTGTCTTGTGTTGTCTTGTGTTGTGTTGTTACTGACTACTCCCTCAAACTTTTGTGAAATCGTACTATTCCAACTTGACCCATGGCGGGAGTATGCGCTCTACTGAGTGGCGTTCTCGTTTAGGGAGATGCAGTTTATCAAATCCTGAGATATAATGCTACCAAATATGTGTAAAGCAGATTTCAAAGAATAACTATGTAAAACAGAGCTGTTTTAAGCAAACAAGGCTCGCATTTTCCATCTATCTATAATTCCAGTAATCTCTGTGTGTTTGTTTGTTTGTACGTTTGTTTGTTTGTCTGTGACCGCTGTTTCTCGACAACCACGGGTCCGATATACTTTAAACTTGCCAGGTATATTGCTGGGGACCCGAGGATGTGCCTTTTCAAGGTTTCATATTAATCGGACAATTACTTACCGAGCTATGTCCAAAAAACGATTCAACCAATTAGAGAGCAGCGAGCTATCGCGTGTGCCGAACGTGGCGAACACACTCTGCCTCGGATGGCACATTTGAGAGCGTATTCATTTATTTCACGTTTGCAAACTATGTTGCCGCTATGTTGGCGTTAAACTATGTTTTAAAACTAATAAAAACCATTTCATCTAAATAGAGGGGGGGGGGGGATTGTCACTGTACTCGCAAGCCGTTCGCCGTTCGCTTTGGCGTTGCGAATGGACCAACACATTTCATGGACCAAACCATTTCATGTAAAGCGTTCGCCGTTCGCTTTGGCGTTGCGAATGGACCAAAACATTTCATGGACCAAACCATTTCATGTAAATAGAGGGGGGGATATAATTTTAGATATAGATATAGTACGGGCATGCCCTAGTATTGAAAATTCCAAAAATGTACCGGAAAAATAATGACTCACTTTTGTTGCAGGATTATGTGCATTTTAAATTCAGTAATGTGAAAATGTTCCATTTAACAGCCATTTTCCAAATAAAAAACCCTAAGTTTAAAAAAGGATGTAGAAGGCAGAGGCCATATCTGTCTCACATCATCGTCTTATGTGTCGTGCACTGCTGTAATGAAACGGAAAACCAAATACTACATTGGAGTCATCAGATGGAACCTGAATAAGCAAAGAGCAAATATGGAGTCATCAGGAGGAACCTGGATAGGATTTGGGTTTCAGTCGCTACTCCGCAACCCTCAAACCCATCCAGGTGCAGCCAAGTGAACCTTCCAGAATAATCTCTGCAAGAATTCACTTCTCCTTGGACAGATAGATGAAGAAAGAGAGAAAGAAAGAACAAGCAAGAATTGGAAATGAATAAGGAGAAATGTGAAAAAGTATACCCAGTCGTACCCAGCTGCTCCTGGACTCCGTGTCCTTTCCTCCTGACAAGGTGGAAAAGTTTCTGTCAACCCTCGACTCTGATTCTGCAACTGGACCTGACGGCATCAGCCCACGGGTCCTAAAATCCTGTTCTTCCGCTCTTTCACTCCCTCTCTCTGTTCTCTTCACCCTCTCTTTTGCTCAAGGTCAACTGCCATCATCTTGGAAATCTGCCAACATCACCGCTTTGCACAAAAAAGGTGCAAAAACAGATCCTAGCAACTACAGACCAATCAGCCTTCTCCCAATTATCAGCAAAGTCATGGAATCCATCATTGCTTTGGAAATGACATCTTTCCTCTTCTCCAATGGCTTGATCTCTGATCATCAATTTGGTTTCAGACCTGGTCACTCTACTCTGGACATGCTGCTTCTGCTGTCTCAACAATGGATGGAGGTCCTCAATGCCAAACAGGAAATTAGAGCTGTCTCCCTCGACATATCACGTGCCTTCGATACGGTCTGGCACCCCGCTCTGCTCACCAAACTCTCCTCCTTTGGTATCCATGGAAATCTCCACGCATGGCTGGCGGACTTCCTCTCTAGTCGTCATCAACATGTGGCCCTGATTGGGTTTCTCTCATCTCCTCTTCCTGTTCAGGCTGGAGTTCCCCACGGCAGTGTTCTGGGCCCTGTGCTTTTTCTGGTCTTCATCAATGATCTCTCTGACTCTCTTGAAAATCCTCTCTATCTCTTTGCTGATGACTCCACTCTCTGCCGCTCTATTCCTCATCCCTCAGATCGGCAGTCTGCAGCCTCCTCACTCTCTGCAGACCTGGACAAAATCACAGACTGGGCAAACAAGTGGCACATGTCTTTCAATCCTGACAAATCTCACACTCTTACGATGTCTCTCCGAAAAGACCGACTGGACAACCCTCCCATCTACTTTCTGAATAATCCTCTGCAAGAAGTTCTGTCACTCAAGCTTTTGGGTCTCACTATCTGCCATGATCTTTCCTGGGAAAACCACATTTCCAAGCTGGCCTCCAAAGCCAGTCGCCGACTGGGCATCCTCCGTCGTGCGAAGTCCTTCCTTGGCACACCTGAGCTCCTCACCACATACAAGGCTTTCATCCGCAGCTCAATGGAGTACTGCTCTCCCCTCTGGGCTGGTGCTCCTGCCTCACACCTAGCTCCTCTTCACGCTGTTGAAAGCAAAGCGTTCAGAATCATTGGAATCTCCCGCGATGAAGCTATCTCTGAGGGCCTTTCAATCACTCACCGCAGGCAGGTAGGTGGTCTTTCTGTCTTCTACCGACTCCTCTCCGGCCTTGCACCCCCAGCTCTCTCTGTGCTCTGTCCCCCAAATATTCCTACAGGTCGCACAAGATCTGCCAGCAACCCTCTGATGGTTAAACTGCCGAAATCTCGGCTCTCTGCTCACCTTCACTCTTTCATTCCTCTTTTCTCCCGCCTCTGGAACAAACTCCCTCACTCCCTTCAATCCCACTCGTCCCTCCAGGTCTTTAAAACAGCTGTTCACCACCATCTCTTATCTTCCCCCATCCAAAACCTTGATCTGTTCTACCCCCGCTAATTCACCCCAGATCCACCTTGTTTGAAATTCCAACTTCTTTCCTGGAAGTCCTGGCAGTGTCCATATGTTTTATACCTCTCCCACCCACCCCCCTTCCCATGCCCCCCCCCAAAGCCCTCTCCCTCTCACAGATCTCTCGATGTCTCCATGTCTCTCGGTCCCTGCTCTCAAATGTTGTGTTCGTGTCCTTCCCCCTCTCTCCCCATCTTGTCTACCGCTCCCGATGTAATATGTTTTATGTGTTGGTTTGTCTTTCGGTGTGATTAATGTTCGCTCTTTCACGAGCCTCGATCTTGTATCCAAAAAAAAAAAAAAAAAATCTGATGCATCAGGAAACTAAAACTGTGTTCAATGCAAGTACGTACACATTTATATAAAAATAAAATCTTATTCAATAACCAAATATATGCACAATATACCTTGATATAAACTAATAGGCCGTTGTCTACCCTTTTTCTTCAAAACCATTGAAATTCTTTGAGAGACACTTTCAAATAATTTTGTTATAAACTCTTGTGGAATGATGTTCCTAACTTGTTGGGATTCTTTTTATTTACTTTTCCTTTATCCAAATAGTCCAATACAGCTTCAATAATATTGAGATCTGGGCTTTGACGAGGTCATTCCATGCATTGAAGAACTCCAGCTTACTCTTTCTTTTGTAAATAGGTTTTAATTATTCCAGCTGAGTGTTTTGGATCCTTATATTGTTTGGAACAATATCTCTTGCACCACTGGGATAGCATGGCGGATTACAATTTGTTTATACCTTGCTGCAGTCAATATGCCATACATTTTCAGGAATTTCCCAACACCACTAGATATTTACCCCCAAACATGAATTGAACATCTTCAATGCTTCATTGTTGACTTCAAGCGAGGCTCTTTATAAGTTTTAGCTTTTCATCATCTCACATATATTGTCTTTGATTGGTCTATCCAAATCACCTTTGACCCTTGCACCCTTGGTCAACTTCTGTGTCTTTTTGCATATTTTAGCCTTTTTAGCCTTGTTCTCCTCTCATAGCAAAGGTTCTTTTAATTGTTATTTTTCTCCAATCAATGAGTCATCGATTAGAATTGATTGGCATATGTGATTCATTAGCTGCTGCAGCGCTTCATCTTAGCTACTCATGTATAGTTTTGAGTTAAGATTGCTAAGTGACAAGCTTGGTTTCTGCTCACCCAAACTAAACTGTATTCATAACAGTTAACGTTATAATGTATGTTTTTATAATGTTATAATGTATGTTGTTATAATGCACAACAGTGTATATATTTACTTCATTTACCCATTTGCTTGAACAAATGCATCCAATTTACTTCAGTTACTCTTAAGATCCACATTAACCTTATTTCAATTCCTTATTTAATTAACTAGTATACCTGCTCCCTACAGGTGTGGCAGGAAGGATAATGTTATCCACTCCGGGGTATATAGATTACAGTATAGATGTAGGCTCAGGGCCGTTAGTCTGTGGGGGACGCGATAAGTATATAATGCCTCAAGAACGTCGGATTTCAGTTTAGTGTTAAACAGCAGCAGCGGCTGTTTAAAAAGGTAATCATACGTGTTTGTGATTTATAATATGGTTTACTTCTAGTAAAGGTGCTCCCACGATAGGGCGTTTATACACGTTAACACATCCAAGGTGGAAAAATCTCTTGGGGAGGGAGGATATTATTAGTATTAGTATTGTTCTATAATAACATTAATATTATGCTATTATCATTAGTGTTATTACTTTTGTTATTAGAATCGGCCTTGGAAATACGCCATGATGAGCTATTGTATCTTAACACGGTTATACACCTTAACACAGATTTCGCCCAAGACAGATGATAAAATCATTTTGGTACCTCACCGGAATAGTGGGTTTGGTCAAATTTGATTCCGGCCGGATGGAACTCAATAACAGAAAAATTGTAAAAGATAATGACTGCAAAAAGGAAAAAAAAGAGATTAACCTCACTCTTTGAACTTCCTCTTCAAACTCTGCCTACAGCTTCCAAAGGTCACCTCCTCTCATGGCTTACTGACATCCTCCACTCTCGTAGTCGGAAAGCAGCTCTGAACGGGATACTCTCATCTCCTCTTCCTGTCGAGGCTGGTGTGCCATAAGGCAGTGTAATGGACCGATCCGATTCTCTGTAATACCCTCCTTACCTCTTTGCTGTCGACTCCCGCTCCTGCGCTAACATCCCTCATCCTTCAGAAATGCTGGCAGCAGCCTCTTCCCTCCAGGTAGACCTT
This sequence comes from Myxine glutinosa, assembly GCF_964187855.1. Taxonomy (NCBI): domain Eukaryota; kingdom Metazoa; phylum Chordata; class Myxini; order Myxiniformes; family Myxinidae; genus Myxine; species Myxine glutinosa. The sequence continues at coordinate 111,446,815 of NC_136269.1, read as the reverse complement.
GATCTTATGATCTTTTCTACTCTCATTATCCCTCCCCAACCCCACCCCTTTATTTCTAGGTTATTGCACCCCCTCCCCCCTCTCCCGTCACCATCTTTTTTTCTTCTTCCATTTCTGTTCCAATTCAGTTTTTCCTTTACTCATCTTATTGTGTTTGAGCTAGTTTTGTAATCCCAGGTTGTTCACCTCTGTGTTTCCCTCACCCATTCTTCCTCCAAGCGTTTCTCTATTGTATCACTCTACCTTTCTGTTGGTGTGTTTCCCACCTTTTCACAATGTTCTTCCTGTTCTACATTATTCTCTGGTCCATTCTGTGCTCAAGCTCTTCCATGAGTCTCGACTTTATACACAAACAACACCTGAAAACACCAAAATAAACACTTTTTCACTTCTTTTTTTTTCTTCCAACTTCCAATTCCTCTCAATAATAACAAAACAAGAAGACGTCATGCGGAGCACGATACTTGCAAAATCCACCCCCCACCCCCAAGAAAAAAAATTCCATTGATACAGCAAATGGTCCATTTCATCAAGATTAAAATTGACAATCTTGATCAAAGCTCAGGTCAACAGGAAGAAAAGTGACGATTTTTCAGATGAAAAATGATGATTTTGTAAGGTTGACCTTGAGTTGACCTTTGAATTTTTGACCTCAAAAATAGTTAGTTTCCATATTTAGTGACTCAATGTGCAAATGCTGTTCAATATTGTCAAGTCAATCGGATGAAAATTGAGGATTTTTGAAACTTGGCCTATATTGACCTTTTGGCCTATGTTCACCGAAAATATAATTTGTGGTTGAATTCAGTGACCAGATATGCAAATCATCTTCAAATTTCAAATCAATTGGATGAAAATTGAGGATTTTAGAAATTTGGCCTATGTTGACCTTTTGGCCTATGTTGACCTTTTGACCTATGTTGACCTCAAAAATACTTCGTGGTTGAATTCAGTGCCGAGATATGCAAGTTCTCTTCAAATTTCAAGTCAATCGGATGAAAATTGAGGATTTTATAAATTTGGCCTATGTTGACCTTTTGGTCTATGTTGACCTCAAAAATACCTGGTGGTTGAATTCAGTGACCAGATATGCAAGTCCTCTTCAAATTTCAAGTCAATCGGATGAAAATTGAGGATTTTAGAAACTTGGCCTATGTTGACCTTTTGGCCTATGTTCACCGAAAATATAATTTGTGGTTGAATTCAGTGACGAGATATGCAAGTCCTCTTAAAATTTCAAGTCAATCGGATGAAAATTGAGGATTTTAGAAATTTGGCCTATGTTGACCTTTTGGCCTATGTTGACCTTTTGACCCCAAAAACAATAGGCTTCTCAATTGGGACGACTTATACAACTTGGTGAAGTTTCGTGACGATCGGTTTTGAATTGTGACCTGTAGGCTGGTGACAAACAAACGGACCCGACCAATATACTTGAAAAATCTTCGATTTTGCAAGTAATAAACAATGTAAACTTTACAACTTACAGGGTGAGTTGTTAGTGACAAAAAGCCTGTTATTTGATATTTTGCACACCAGGTTGGCTGACTCACCTTTGATTCCCATCAAGCCAGGAACCCCAGTCGGGCCTGGTGGCCCATTTGGACCTGGTGTTCCCATGATCCCCATTGAGCCTTTTGCTCCTGAAAAATATCAGGCAGAGAATTGAAGACTATACAGTATTTAATGATTAAAATCGATGGTTCCACAATAACACAATAAATAATACATTTACAAGACAAGTGGAGCAGGAAGTGTTTCAGTATTCAACACAGCGGTTCAACCTACCGTTTATGCCAGGTAACCCATCATTTCCTGGTTTGCCAGGGCGTCCAGGATCTCCCAACTGCCCGTGGACCCCAATAAATCCATGGGCTCCCTTCAGCCCCTGCTTTCCAGGAAGGCCAAGGCCTGGAAGACCACGGTCGCCTTTCTGGCCAGGGTTTCCTGAGAGGCCTTGGGTTTGAGGGACAAAATAAATTTGTTTGAAAGTTTTAGATGATGGTTTGGTGAAAGTCAAGTATGAATAATAAATAGCATTGGGCCAATCATTCTGAAGTTACAAGTTCAAATTGTACCGAGAAGCGTTCTTACAACAACACACACAACATGCATTTTAAGGCCATTTTCCCTGCTAGAGCGGGGGTTAGCCTTGCGGTCCCCATGACAATCTTCTCCATTTTGCCCTATTTTCTGCATCTCTCCTTGTTAACCTCATTGCCCGCATTTCTTCTTCCACCATCTTTAGCCAAGTCTTTCTCGGTCTTCCTCGTCCTCTACTTCCTTCTACATTCATTTCCATCACTCTTCTCAACCAGTCACTTTCATCCTTCCTCAACACATGACCAAACCATCTCAACCTGTTCCTCTTCACAGCATCAAACACAGGCTCTATTCCCATCATCTTTCGCAATTCATCATTTGTCTTCCTCTCTCTCAACGATACTCCACACATCCACCGAACCATTCGCATTTCCACCCTTTCCAGCCTTCGTTGCTGCTCTACATTCATGACCCATGTCTCGCTCCCATAAATCATAACACTTCTCACACATGCAGCACACACCTTTCCCTTCAGCTTCAACGACACTCCCCTCCTCATCAGCATGCCACTCAGTTCCCGAAACTTCTTCCATGCACATCTCACTCTAGCAACCGTTGCCGAGTCTGATCCACCTTCTCCATTCAGCATGTCTCCGAGGTAGCAAAATCTTTTCACACCTTCCAGCTTCACGCCGTCTCCAAGATCCAACTCAACATTTCCTCCATCTGTAGCTCCCTCTGTGCACACCTTACATTTGAATGTAGCTGCCCCACTGGTTAATGACCCTCTCAGACCACTACATTTTTGATGAACCCACTCAGCGCACATTGTACATTGAATGGAGTTCACTCCGACACCCTTCCTGCACACAGCACATGGCCACTTCCCAGTTCTTTCCATCTCACTACATGCTTTACCACTTGCCATCACCTTCGTCTTTCCTATAGTCACCTTCAGACCTTTTGTCTCCATACATTCCTTCCACTTGTTCATCTTTTCCTTCAGTCCATCCATACTTTCCGCAATCAATACCAGATCATCTGCATACAACAACTCCCACGGTAAACCCTCCTTTACGTTCTGAGCCAGCACCTCCATCACAGCTACAAATAGTAGTGGACTTAGTACCGACCCCTGATGCATTCCCACCTTCACCTCAAACTCACCACTGTTCCCGTCCTTCGTCCTTACAGCTGTGCGCGCTCTTTTGTACATTGCCATCACTGCTCTGATCAACCATTCCTCCACTTCTAACTTCCTCAATGCCCATGTCAATACTTCGCGTGGAACCCTATCGAATGCTTTCTCCAGATCAACAAACCCAAGAAACAACTTCTTCCTCTTCTCCATGTACTTCTCCTGCAACTGCCTCACAATAAAGAGCGCGTCTGTCGTTCCTCTTCCTGGCATAAATCCAAACTGCATTTCGTCGATCTTCACCTTCTTCCTTATCCTTCTCTCCAACACCCTTTCCAATACCTTCATTCCATGCTCCAATAACTTTATCGCTCGGTACGAGCCACACTCCAGAGGGTCACCTTTCCCCTTGTATAGAGGGACGAGGGTACTCAGTTCCCAATCCACTGGAATGCGGCCTTCTTTCACCACCAGATTACAGATCTCTGTCATTCTCTTCACACCCCAACTTCCTGCTGCCTTCAACATATCTCCCACAACTCCCTTCGGCCCTCCCGCTTTTCTACTCTTCATTGCTTTTATCGCTTCCTCAACTTCCTTCTCAGTTATCTTCTCTGCCGGTCCTAAAACTGGGTTACTCTCAATGTTGCCATCCCATTTTTCATTCTCTGTATTCAACAGCATTTCCATATATCTTTTCCATCTTCCTTTAATTCCATCTGGGTCCACAACGATTTGTCCCACTTCATCCTTCAAGCAACTCACCCCCATCACATCACACCTCTCTTTCGCTATCTGCTTTGCAATCCTGAATACCGCTCTCTGACCCTCTTCCGAATCCAAGCGTTCTCCGAACATTTTCCTACATGCCTCCTGCGCCTTTGCTACCTCTTTCTTTACAGCCTTCTTGGCTGCCTTATAACTTTCATGCTCTGCTTTTTCTGCTCCCGTACCCTTCGCCTTCTGCCACTCCTTGAACTTCTTCCTCTTCTCGTCAATCCTCTTTCCAACTTCATCATCCCACCACCATGTTTCCGAGTGCCTCGGTGGTCCTTTTGTCCATCCACATACCTCACCAACGGCTCCCAACAGACTATCTTTCACTGACATCCAACCACGTTCAAGCTCAACCACATCATCCTCTGCCCTACTCATCACCTAGAAGCGTTCTTACATGCAGTAAAAAAAAAAAAAAATATATATATATATATATATACATCCACAGAGTCGAGGCTCGTAGAAGAGCTAGAACACAGAACGAATCAGGATGCAACAGAACAAAACGAACAGTCGAGAAAGGGGGGAAACACCAACAGCGAGGTTGAAGGACAACATGGAGGGAGATTTAGACAAATAATGGGTGTGGGGATAAGTTCGAGGTAGGGAAAGGTACATCGGATGGACAAGATTGATATAGAAGGAAACTCTCAGGAAGGAAAAACTGGAAAACCTGGAAGTAGGTGGGTTTGGGGTGGGGTGGGCAGTTAACCGGGGTTGAAAACACCATGGCTTTGGAAGGGCAATGATCTGAGATGGTGGGAAAGTTGTTTTGAAGACTTGGAGGGAAGAAGGAGATTGAAGAGAATGTGGAAGTTGGTCCACAGGATGGAAAAAAGAGAAACAAATGAGTGAAGGTGAGCAGTTATTCTGGATTTTGGGAGTTTCACCAGAAGGCGTTGAAGGTGGGCCATGTAAAGTCCTGCAAAAACCTGGCGGGGCCAGGAAGTGGAGTGCAAGACCAGAAAGGAGGTGGTAGAAGACAGAGACCATCAACCTGTCTGCGATGGTAAAGACTCATAGATCTAGACTAGATCTAGACTCATAGATCTCATAGACTCAGCTACATCACAAGAAATTCCAATAATCCTGAAGGTCTTGGCTTCCACAGCAACAAGCGGAGCAAGGCGTGAGGCATGGGAGTCAGCCCAGAGGAGAGAGAGCGGTACTCCATCAAGCAGCAAATGAAGGTTTTGTAGGTGGATAGGAGCTCAAGTGTGCCAAGGAAGACCTCTGTACGTCCCCCTCCTCCCCCAACGCCCCCTCACTTTCTGCACATTTTATATTACATTTCAGGCTATTTCGTTGCACCTTTATTATGATTCCCAGAAGGAGGGCTTAAGTGATTTGTCTTGGTGTCTGTGGTGGCTGTGGTGTCTCATTCTTTGAAGAACAAGTCGATGAAATTTAATTGGGCTTGGCCAGGATTCGAACCCGGGACCTCACATTCTAAGTTTGTCATTTGTTGCAGATCTATTACAATGTTGCAGATCTATTACAATGTTGCAGATCTATCACAATGTTGCAGATCTATTACAATGTTGCAGATCTATTACAATGTTGCAGATCTATTACAATGTTGCAGATCTATTACAATGTTGCAGATCTATTACAATGTTGCAGATTCTATTACAATGTTGCAGATCTATTACAATGTTGCAGATCTATTACAATGTTGCAGATCTATTACAATGTTGCAGATCTATTACAATGTTGCAGATCTATTACAATGTTGCAGATCTATTACAATGTTGCAGTTATATTACAATGTTGCAGATCTATTACAATGTTGCAGATCTATTACAATGTTGCAGATCTATTACAATGTTGCAGATTTATTACAATGTTGCAGATCTATTACAATGTTTCACATCTATTACAATGTTGCAGATATATTACAATGTTGCAGATATATTACCATGTTGCAGATCTATTACAATGTTGCAGATCTATTACCATGTTGCAGATTTATTACAATGTTGCAGATTTATTACAATGTTGCAGATTCTATTACAATGTTGCAGATCTATTGCAATGTTGCAGATCTATTACAATGTTGCAGATCTATGACAATGTTGCAGATCTATTACAATGTTGCAGATCTATTACAATGTTGCACATCTATTACAATGTTGCAGATCTATTACAATGTTGCAGATCTATTGCAATGTTGCAGATCTATTACAATGTTGCAGATCTATTACAATGTTGCAGATCTATTACGATGTTGCAGATCTATTACAATGTCGCACATCTATTACAATGTTGCACATCTATTACAACGTTGCAGATCTATTACAATGTTGGTGCAGATCCATTACCTTTCGATTATGACCTCTAGAAAATAAAAATAAAAGTTCATTTTCACTTATGGATATTGTGTAATTGGAAAATAATGTTTGTTTTCATTATGAGGCAGAATTGCAAGTGCTACCAATTGGCTAATATTACAAGTTGGCTATACAGGGAACCATGAGTGATCTCCGATGGCCGCCCTCTCATTTTGTGATTGTGATGAAGGTACTGGAGAGGATTCTGGATGGGAGCATAAAGATGAATGTGGAGATGGAGATTGGAGAAGTGCAACAGGGGTTTAGAAAGCAAGTGTAGGAGGGATGTTCATGCTGAGACAGCTGGTAGAGGAGAAGTTGGAGGTGAAAGGTGAAATGACATTGGGAGTTGTGGCCTGGAGAAGGCCTACAACATTGTCCCGAGAGACATGGTAATGGCAACACTGAGATGGATGGGAGTGCCAGAAGCAGAAGTTAGATTGGAGGAAGGGAGGGAGATACTAGGGAATGAAGGGAAGAGTTTGGTTGATCCTATGACGTCGGAGGAGTTCAGTGTGAACATCGATTTGAGGCAGGGAAGCACTCCCAGCCCACTCGTGTTTATCATGGTGATGGAGCTGGTTAGCAGGAACGTGAACATGAGGGGTATTCTGGGAAGGATATTGCATGCGGACGATGTGGCTGTGGTAGCAGGGAGTAAGCAGGAGATGCAGGAGGTACTGGGGGATTGGAAGAAGGCATTTGGGAAGCATGGAGAAGATGGAGGTGATGGAGGTGATGTGGGTCAGGCAGTAAAGATAATAAATAAATATCATGTTAGAGGGGAAGGAGATCAGACAGGGATATAAGTGTGAGTACCTGGGGGGGGAGGGGTGACTCAGTGGGAGGGGGGGAGTCACTGGAACAGTGACTGGGGATGGTAGGAAAAGGTGTGGAGGAGGATTCAGGTGGGTGCAAATGCATGGATGAGGGTGGAGCGTGGAGGGATTGATGCCAGACAGAAAAATCAGGAACCTCAGGAAGTTGCCCAGAACGACTGACCTGATTACCAACAAAGTGCAATTAATACATTGAGACTCATATGGTGAAACAATAACAAGAATATGAGCCTTACCATCAGAACCAGGAGGTCCACGAGTACCACGTGGTCCAGCTGGTCCTGGCAGACCTTTTCCTTTCTGTCCTGGTAGTCCTGGAACACCTGAAGGACCTGGAAATCCTTGAGAACCTGTATGTTAAAGATTCAAAAAGTGAGGCCTCATTGTGATGCTATGAGAAACTTAAAATGCATGTGAACCAAGTACTCTCAGTTTACTACGCAGGTATTTTCTCTTTAAATAGCTGAACTAACCAACCTTTTTGACCAAGTGCTCCGTCAATCCCTGGCTGCCCAGGAAGTCCAGGTATCCCTGGAATCGCAGACTCTCCCTTCGCTCCTGGAACACCATCCAGGCCAGGTGGTCCATGTAATCCAGGGAGACCAGGCAACCCCACACCAGGCTCACCCTGCCGAGACACAAACATCGTGCAATGTCAATCCAAAGAGGAAAATGAAGAATGAAATAAACACTTCACTGAGTACAGTACAGAGCTTCAGATGAAGTTGGTTCCAGGATTATTCAGTCTTCAGACTGTTGTTCCTGTCCTTTGTACACGTTGGTTGTGGTGGGATGTTGCTCATACTTCAGAAGGTCATTCTTCCAGCAAATTTCCAGGTTAGACCTAAACTGTTTTATGGTAGTACTCTCAAAATGTATGCGAAGCATGCACGCATGTCAGGTTAAAATATCTATTGATCATGATGATGATGAGGATTTGGATGCATCGACTATGAGATAGAGATGGTTATGAGATGTGTTGGTCCCAATGGGTCTGGAACCGTGAACCAGAATAGCACAAAGTTCCTTGACTTCGCAAGATGTCGGGGATAGTTCATGGTTTCAGCGCCCATAGCCACATCGCTGTACTTGGGATTTCAACACTGGTGGTAGGACAAAGGAGATTGACCATGTACTCGTTGGTGATCGTTGGAGCATGCTCCAGAATTGGAGGGTCTACCGGAGTGCTCCGGCCAGAGGCTTGTTGTAGCAACTCTGAAGCTGCGGCTCAAATCCAAGAGAATAGTACCATCCCGGCCTAGGCTGGATGTTGGCAAGCTCAAGGATGAGAGGGTAGCTGAGGAGTTTGCGAACAGGTTGAGTGGCGATCTGTGGAGTCTGGAGGTTTTAGGAGGATTCTGAGGAGTTGTGGAGTGCCTTCCTGACTATCGTCCTTGATGTTGCCTGACTGTCGATGTACCGGATTCTGCGGAGGATGTCTGTGAGATCTAGCTGCGGTGCATCATTTGGGAATGTCAAGATATCTGACCTTGATTTTGCAGATGATGCAGTCATCTTTATGGAGACTCTGGATATCCTTATGGGGACCCTCCAGGCACTAAACGAGAAGTCGGAGCCAATGAGATTATGGGTCTCCTGAGTCAAAACTTAGATCCAGGCTTTCAATGGCATCTTGGATGCTGTTATCTTGTCTGCACCTGTTTGTGGCGAGGAGGTTGAGGTCACAGAGAGATTCACATATCTTGCCAGTGATATTCATGTCTGCATGTTGTGACCCAGAAGGTGATAGACATCTGGGTCGGGCGTGGAGAGGCATGGATTCACTGGATCATGGGGTGTGGTGCTGGCGGTACCTAAGCAGGAAGATGAAAGTCCGAGCTTTTAAGTCCTTGGTGCTTCCACTCTTGTTCTATGAGTGTGAGACTTGCATCTGACCAAGGATCTGAGACAAAGACTTAACTCCTTCAGGACCATGTCTATTCGGAGAGTCCTTGGCTATTGCTGGTCAGACGTTGTGTCCAACATGCATTTGGTGAGAAAATCTCAGCAGAGAATTGTTACCTCTATAGTCCGTGAACATGAGTTGTAGCTGTATGGACATGTGGCTCATTTTCCTGACGCTAATTCTGCTCACCAAATTCTCTGATTTACGGAGCCTCGTGAGTGGAGGAGGCCAACGGGCCGACCACGTGCCATGTGGTTGCAGCAGGTTGATCGGCGTCTCGAGGAGATGGGGATGGTCCAGGCATCTGCCTGGGGGATGGCCAAATAGAGGCCCCTGGAGAAAGTTGAGGTAGATGTGGTGGAACGTAGGTGTGGCGACACGTTACTCCGGTACATGCTCCCATACCTAACCTGACCTGACCTGAATAATCTTACTATAATTCACCAAATGTCCGTCCGTCTGTCTGTCTGTCTGTCTGTCTGTCTGTCCGTTCGAAGGTACCGCAAAAACAGCTGAACCGATCGCACCGATATTTTGGGTGGGTAATCCTGGGATCTCCAGGAGTAAAATAAGCTATTTGGTTTTTCCAATTACAATTCGCGTTCGCATTCGCGTTCGCATAACGTTCATAACATTCGCGTTCGCATAACGTTCATTGTGACGATGTTTTCATTGTGACGATGTTGATTTCCCGGGTGCCACACAAACGGCTGCACCGATCACTGCACGGCTGCACCGATCGGACAGGGTGACCTCGGACAAAGACCTTTTATAAGGACATGGGTTGAATCCCTACTTGAGAGAATTCCAACCCCCTCCCAGCCATCACGGCCGTCTCTCCAACTCACAATCCCACGAGATATGCGGAAAGGACAACCCAAAACCAATATAAACATCATTATACATCATTCGTATATAAACACCATTAAAAGTAGATAATGACCTCGGCCAAAGTTCAAACGACGTTTAATCTCTGCATTGAGAGAATTCCACATAGCTATTTGGGTGGTGTATACGCTAACAGACTGCTGTCTCCATCGATCTTGCCAAGGCCGTAACACCTATCGGCTCAAAATCCTTTTAACTGTTGATTTGCTAGTTTTTACAATGAAGGAAACACGTATCGGGAGTACATACGACATAGCGTTTGTGAATGTGACAGCTCTGAGGCATCTTTCGCTTCGCATCGCAGTGACGGCGAGCACCAATATAGCGGCTGTAAGATTAAAATCTGGCATCAAGCCCCCTCGCCACCCAAAGCCTTCAACCAGACATATTAACACGCTCCTCTCCCTTCATTCCCGTTCTTCAAAGCAAAGCGATAAAAATTGTTGTGTTGCAATTATATATGACGAGCAACGGTACCCGCCCTAAGGGCGGGGCTTCAATTTGGAGGCGCGATTTATATATACATCCGTTAAATATCACACGCAAATCATCAAAATCTAAACAGTACTTTTAGAATTCCAAAAAAAAAAAAATCACTGTTCATATCGGTAAATATTATTCCATCGTGTTTCAAATCGTGATATCAACTGTACTCTTTTTTTTAGGATATCACGATTTGAAACACGATGGAATAATATTTACCGATATGAACAGTGATGTGGCTTTTATTGAAATTCTAAAGATACTGCTTAGATTTTGATGATTTGAGTGTGATATGATTTAACCGATGTTTATATAAATCGTTTAAAATAAAAAAAAACCTTAAATTTCTGATATTTTACCTTTTCATTTGGGCCTCCCAATTGAAGCCCCGCCCATAGGGGAGGTACCGTTGTTGCTAGTAATAATAATTCAACAAGTAGACTCACGCCCATAAACTCAGCTTCATCGTGGGAGATTCGATTGATATATTATTCTTTCATTTGATTTTTAATTTTTGGTAGTTTTTTTTTTGTTTCGTTTTTCGAATTTCGAACCGAATTTTGTTAGATCGCTGATGTATGTTCAATGTCGCTGCGCAACACTTCAAGCTCAGTTACAACCTGTTCAAGAGCTTAACAATTCATTAATCCAACAATCCTGAATTTCTCACACTAAACACACCTATTTTTTGAGAATTCAACTCCAAACCTGTCAATTTTGAGGCTAAAAATGTAGAGATCTGCTGATATTTGACCCAATAAATATCTGACCTTCATTCCAGGAATCCCTGAGAGACCTGGAAGTCCAGCTTTTCCAGGTGTGCTGGGTAAACCTGGGGATCCGTCCCTTCCTGGTGGTCCATAATCACCTGAATGGGACAAATGGAGAAAGAGAGGCACATAAGTCTCCACATAATCGAGTGACAGCAAATCTCTGGAGATCTCAAACTAAAAGAAGCATAAATTATATGCAAGGAGCTTGAGGTAACTGAATATATCAGTGAAGTAAGCACATTAAGGAAATTTCTCTGAAATACTGCACAAGTTTTTAGTTTTTATTTTTGAAAATTCACACCATTGTGAATCTTTTCCAGCTCAGAAACATTGCACGATGAGTTATATTAGCGGCACCATGAACAATTTACAAATTAATGGCCTAACCTACAGAGGACATTCCATCAGCAGCACAGCCGTGCCCAAAACCAGTGATGCTACCAGACAGCCTTGTGCTGCATATGGAAGAAGAAGAAGAAGAATAAGAAGAAGTGATTGAAGCCTTGTGCTACTATGCGGCTTGGACCGGTTCAATCAGTAGCGGACTGGGTCTTAAAACCGGCCCGGGCATCCTTCACCTCGGTCGGCCCATTATTCATTTATATGTTGCTTATCTGAGAAAATAGACGAAATGCTTGAAAAAAAAAAACGAAATAAAATCCACTAAAAATTAAATTTATTTTCAGTAACACAAGCACATCTCATGTCTAAGAGAGTAGGTGCATGCGCAATTTGCTGCTTCTGGCAGCCACACCATCAATGATATTGTTACGGAACCCAACGTCAGCCTCTGTTCCCCTTACCGAGGGGGGATTAATCCCCTCGTCTTTGACTGACCGACGGGGTCCCCGACGCTGCACAGCTACCTCCGGAAAGGCAGGTGCGCAGCCCCGCTCGTACCGTGGACAGATGTTAATTGCCGAGGGGTTTTAGCAACCGCGGCACGAACTATTAAAAGAAACTAACCCGATCCTGAACGTTGGCCAAAATCGTGCCACAGGTGTCCAATGAGGGAAATCACAACGACGACGGATGCAAGGGAAAGAAGGGCAAAGGTAGGAAATACAAATATAATTTATTACTACTATTTACACAATTAAAGGAACCAAGGAGAAGGAAGAATAAGAAAATAATTACAGAAAGAGGGACGGACCAGAAGGACACAGTGCAACGCTAGCTTACCTATGGCAGTCTTACTTACAAACCCAGGACAGAACAAACAAAGACAGACTCACACGAATGGGCAATGAAGGCAGGCAGGAGTGGCTGGAAAGGGGGGAAGGTTCAGCTCGGACCAGAGGACGATCGGGCTGGGAGGGAGCAGCCGCCGACTCTCCACACTCTCGTTCGTCCGGCGGCGTTGCTTCGCGGCCGTGGGTTGAACTGCCGTTAGAAACTCAACCCCACCCAGCTGCGGTGGATTCAGCGGCGGTGGACTCCTCACTCATCTGCTGTGGGGGCTTCCTTGGTCAGCCGCTCCACTGGACTCTCCGCTCCTCCTCAACTGGACTGGACTCGACTGGGCTTCGGTGCACTCCCAACTCTCTCACGCATCTGCCGTTCTTCAAAAGGCTTGCGCGTGCGCTTTTATTGCGCCTGGGGCGATCAAGCCACCGGCCTCCAGGACACGCCCATCGGTGAGATCGCCCCGGCCTTGATTGGTCGCGAGGGCTCACCGATCCCGCCCCTAGAGGAGGCGTTGGCAAGGCCACACCTTGTTCCTGGCGCTGGGCTGACTCCTCCCACCTTCTGCTCCGAGATGACCTCATGCTCAATGGAGTCTTGCGGCGAAAAACACGGTCCCAAAGCAGCAGCAGAATGCAGCAAACCGCCCAATGCAGTTGGCAATGGCTGACACAAAGGGGAATGCGGTTGGAAATGGAGGCTTTGGGGAATTTGAAAAGGGATTCTACCTTGTTCCAATTTGATGCAATGCAGTGTCAACTAATGGAAGACAGAACCTTAACGTAATACACAGAATAAGGAGATAACTACTAAAAAAGGAAATCTATGATTTGCTACGTGATTGTATATGGAATAACTAAGGGGACGACCTTTGACCTTTATACACAAACTGGAAGGTGATATTTACAACAAGCTTCATTACACTTACAACAATAATAAAAAACACAACACAATTCTCAAATCCACAACAATATCCTTAGTTTCAAGTTTGGCCAGGATCCCTTTTTCCACAGACATCAACATGAACGCCTCAAGATGTTCTTGTGTCATTGTACTTCGCAGACGGCTTTTGATTCTCTTCAAAGCAGAGAAAGACCGTTCACATGCCACTTGTGACACAGGCAGCGTTAGCAGCAGCTTGTAGGCAAGCCCAATGCTCTTGTGGACATCAGTGAAGAGGTTCAACTTGAGGAGCACCTTGTAGCAGCAGAGAGGACAGGCTTTACATGACTTACATGTACTTGGCAGAGTCTTCCTGTCCTGTTCAGACTCACTGTCCTCCTGCACTGTATAAGTAGTCTGGAGGCATATCCCCAAAAGTGGCCTAGAAAAGGTGGTAGGGGTACACTCATGTTACAAGCTGGCAACAATGTTTTTCTGAAAGCCCAGACCTCTAGGAACCCAAAAAGTCTTGTTGCCAGCTTGGGAAATGGTTTGGACCAGATTTGTGGCCATTTTTCAAAATGGCCGCCTACATTTTTGGTGTTTTCTAATATTTGAGCTCTAGAACTTATATCTGGCTGTCTTAAAGGTCTCTAGGGTTATGACCTTATAACATATAGTCATACAACAATCCTCACCCAAATTGGGGTGCATGGCATATCTATAAGTGGTTTTATTGAAGCAAAAAGGCAAAAATATGCCTGAAAAACGCCTTCATTTTGATTTTTCCAAATCACTAAATTGCATACTGTGAAGTTGTTCTTTGGTCAATTTCTTTCAAAATAGTTTTAAAATTTGCCCAGATCCCTCCTCTTCATTAGCAAATCTTCAGGAATATACCCAAGTTCTCAGAAAATATGTTTTATGCATGATCAGCTACCCCTACCCCCTAAATCACAAAACGTGCCAATTTTCAATATTTCCAGATTCCAACCAATATCATTGTTGTATGACTTTTTCTCATCATGATAGGTCCAAATTAACTTACTCTATGTGATTAGGTGTTAATAAAAATTGAATTTCACACTTTAGTGAAAATCCAAGATGGCTGCCAAATGGCCATAGAATATTTGGTGGCGCGAGACCATAAGACTGCAATTTCATTCAGAGGCACTTCTAAAATGTTCCATTTATACTAAATATATGAGGCACTACTATTCTATAGGTCACATGTATGTGAAAGAGTCTTGATGAGTTGAAGATGTATTATTTTAGAGGGGGACTTTATGTAAAATTTATGTTTTATAACATTTGAATTTCAGGAAAGTAGTGTGGATTTGGAAGTGCCTTGTTTGCGGAGTATATTAGTTCCAACATAGCTGACAAACAAGGCACTTACATAAATGAAGACATAGAAGATTGTAAAATATAAGCTATATTATTTAATGTAAAACAAAAATAAACATACATAACTTGTATACATAATGCAAACATTATTATGTTACACTGATCCAAACAATACAAACGTCAATGCAATGCTTGCACCTTTAAACTAAACAAATATTTGGCACTGAATTAACAAAGTCATACCCAACAAGCTAATCTGGCTATTCATACATAAGTGACAGAATGTGGGATACAGTCATATCATAGACTAGTAATACATTGGTGGAACAGAGCTGAAGCAAGACTAGTTACATTACGTCAAATACAGCCAGCATAGTAACAATATGACATTATGGAATATACTCAAGTTTCCATGCATGTCGTCTAATCACTATCAGAGTCATTGAGGGGGTTCCTGCATAAGTCTGCACATTTGCATGCCAATGTGCACCGCAATCCATTTTTCCTACAGTTGCACCTGCCAGTTAGACATGGACGGGCCTTTGAGGTACATGCACACGTCGCAATTTTGACACATTCTGCTGTGAGCCCTTCCTTGGTCATGAGACGGGGCATCAGCTGGTTGTCCTCAAGGTACCAGCCGGATGTTGTTGGATTGGGGATTCCTGGATTTGGCACATTGGCATTTCGCCACACAAGGGCTTGATGATGTGCCCTTAAAATGTGCTGGTGCAATGCATCCTCTGTTGGTGGCATGTTCTCTGGCTTTTTACCAACTTTTCTGAATTGGGAACATCTCAGCGCCTGGATTTCCTTTGCGTCTCCTTTCGGGTTGTAAAGACGGCAGACAAACTCCTCAGCCTTTGCACAAATCTTTTCACTTGGAACATGTGCAACCCCTAGCTGGGAGAGTAGGTGAGGAACTTCACAAAATATTTTCCATGCTGCCTTCTTTGATATGCCTGCGAGTTGACTGGTGCTGTCACATCCTGTAATGGCATGGAAAGCTAGAAGACTGTCCCTGACATCATCAGTGCAATCAATTTTGTGGCCAGCAATGTAGCGCCTGTATTTAGAGGTCCCTGATTTCTGCTACTACAGATCTGCTACTGCTTGACTTGACATCAGGTGCAATGGTCTTTTCGCCAGGTATGCTTCTTCGAAAGGCAGCAGACTGTGAGGCATGAAAGGAGCCTTGACCGTCAAGGGTCTCCTCTATGATGTCAATGTTATCATTAGCATATCTGATGTATCCTTGGTAGGTAGCTTGTGCAAAATTCAGGGGTATTATTGTGTTGTTTTGCTCAACATATCTGGCCAAGACAGAGTTTGCAAGGGCAGTGTCAGCTCTTCTTACAGTTTCATAACTAACACCATGTCCTGCAGCATGCATTAGTTGCACCAAGTCCTTGGACCTTGTTGCTTGGTGAACAGTGAGAGCTAGCCCTAGTTGCTTTGGTGTCTGCTTTCTGCCACCAGATGCCAAACATACTATGTCCTGTGCTATGCTCAAAATCCTTTTGCTTTCTCCATCATCATCACCTTCGGAGGTCCCTTCAGAATCTTCAAATATGCTGTCACAATCACACAGCAGGCGTAGGAAAATGTAAAGGCTTTCAGGAACCACCTTCTGTGCACTTTCAGTATTGATGTCTCCAATATCTGAGTGTCCTGGCATTGTCTTGATGTCATTTCTCATTTTGACTGCCACTCTGTAAAGCCAACTCAAGAGTTCCTTGTCCTTTGTTTCGGCTGAGAAAGATGGAATGTGCTGGGAGGTTTCATCAGAATCTTGTATCTCACTTTGTTCTAGCTCATCTGCCATCTCTGCTAAGTTCTGAACAACAATACCTGTTTGAATTAGTGGGAAGACTAGAAGTGAATCCTGTTGATTCATGGACTGTACAAAATCTGCCCTATCTCCTAATACCCTTTTGACTTTGTTCTTGAATGCTTTGTAACTCTGTCGGTCACATTGCTCCACACAGACACTGAAGTCTCTTCTCATCATGTAACAGTATTGGTGCCAGATGGTTTTCATGGTATAGATGTCTCCTCCAGACAGCCCAGCATCCACCTCCTCGATCATTTTGTTGAAACAAACATCTGGTGGATATTCTGGGCCTTCTTCTACCACAGTTGACTCAGACTTCCTCCTG
Source organism: Myxine glutinosa (assembly GCF_964187855.1). Lineage (NCBI taxonomy): Eukaryota > Metazoa > Chordata > Myxini > Myxiniformes > Myxinidae > Myxine > Myxine glutinosa. The sequence goes on along the minus strand of NC_136269.1, from coordinate 111,430,065 downwards.
AAGGTTACATAACAAGGAAGGTGGTACTTCCCTTCAGCAGCTATTAGGTCACTTATTCCTGCCAACCGGCATCTCATAATCTTGTTCTTTTGAGCATCATTTAGTATTCTGTCTGAGGTCTCTAAAGTGGCTACATTCCTCAATTGCTTTCCTGCCTTATCCTCCTGACAGAAAATACATTTGTCCCAGGACACTGAAGCAACTGATGCTCTAGAAGAGGGGCGAATGCATGTAGATGGTTGGTCACACGAGTCCTTTGCTTCCTTTTCATGCCGATTTTTCAGTCTCTCAATATGGTTGGCATGTGTAAACTTTGAATAACAGCCCCTGTGCCATACTATGTGTTCTTTTTCATCATCAAGGTCAATACTCTGTATTCTGTCAAGTGTTGAGATGTACTCATGGTCATGGTATTTCTGTCTCGTAATCACACAGTCTTTAAAGCGTTCGAGACCAACATCTGTGGGCTTGGTTGTCTTTTCATTTTTTCTGTTGCCTTGGCAAATGAAGCATGTGCTCCAGTCGATGTCCAGTGCAACTGATTCTCTCTTCCGTCTCCCGCCTATCACAGCTACAGGTTCCATCTTCATTCATATCTGGAAAGAGACAAAGACTATGTCTACCACAACACTGAAAGCTATTTACAGCACATGCAACAAGCAATATGTTATAGTACATTGTTAACACAACAATTATGTTAAAATGATGATTCGGGCAGGACCTGAGGAAGGATACAAAGGAAAGCATCATTATTGCAATATATTATGTCTCAAAAATGTGTTGGTATCAAATGGTAGACTGCATTACCTTAACTTAACGTCATAATGTGAAATATTATATTTTATTGGCCATTTGGCAGCCATCTTGGATTTTCACTAAAGTGTGAAATTCAATTTTTATTAACACCTAATCACATAGAGTAAGTTAATTTGGACCTATCATGATGAGAAAAAGTCATACAACAATGATATTGGTTGGAATCTGGAAATATTGAAAATTGGCACGTTTTGTGATTTAGGGGGTAGGGGTAGCTGATCATGCATAAAACATATTTTCTGAGAACTTGGGTATATTCCTGAAGATTTGCTAATGAAGAGGAGGGATCTGGGCAAATTTTAAAACTATTTTGAAAGAAATTGACCAAAGAACAACTTCACAGTATGCAATTTAGTGATTTGGAAAAATCAAAATGAAGGCGTTTTTCAGGCATATTTTTGCCTTTTTGCTTCAATAAAACCACTTATAGATATGCCATGCACCCCAATTTGGGTGAGGATTGTTGTATGACTATATGTTATAAGGTCATAACCCTAGAGACCTTTAAGACAGCCAGATATAAGTTCTAGAGCTCAAATATTAGAAAACACCAAAAATGTAGGCGGCCATTTTGAAAAATGGCCACAAATCTGGTCCAAACCATTTCCCAAGCTGGCAACAAGACTTTTTGGGTTCCTAGAGGTCTGGGCTTTCAGAAAAACATTGTTGCCAGCTTGTAACATGAGTGTACCCCTACTGTCACATTTCCTGGAAGTGCCTCCAGACTAAAGCATCTGCTACTGATTGTTTCAGTGTTGACCATTGTTCTCCAAGGCTTCGCAGTTCTTTTCGTAGTTGTTCCACAGTGACACCAACATCAAATCTCAGCAAATGTTTATGCAGCTCTTCCACAGCTCCCGATGGCACTTGATCAAAGTTCCTTGGGTGAAGAAGTGAAAGATCAGCATACAATGTTGATGTTGCTGATCTGTCAAACCGCTGCTCAATGCTGCTCACAATAGTGTCCACTATTCGGTTGTACACTTCAATGCGATACTTCTTTACTGGGTCAGAAGCTGATGTAGCCTCATCTATGGACAGTTCACCATCAATACGTTTGTGCTGTCTTTGCCGTTTTATAGGAAGGGACTCTTCCATAACAAGATTTACATCCATTTCATCCAGCTGGTCATTAGCCAGTTGAACAAACTTTGCAGCTGCATCATGACAAGCTTGGAAGTCATCCCGCAGCATCTGCATATTCTCTAGCAATTCATCCACCCTCCGGTGCACAGTCAGCAGATCCAATTGCACAGTTTGTAGATACTTGGAGAGCGCTGTAGTGCGGGAGAATACTTGCAGATATACTTGTACAGTCAGAATTGTTTCAAACTGCAGGAGACTGGCAATGTATCCCTTCACCTTGGCCTTAACAGCTGCTTGGATCTGGTCAGCAACTAGTATGGCATTAAGAGTGGTGATAACTTCCATGAAAAGCGCTCCAGTTGAGTTGCTGAATGAACCAAAAACCTTCTTCAAGGCAGCATCCTTTGACCACCATCTACAGACTTGGCATTTAATATGGAATATATTTTTTTTCTTGACTTGGGTTTACTTTCTTAACTCAGTATATCAATCTGGTGAGTTTCTTTTACACTTTGGTGATTTATTTGTTAAAAGAACCATGTCACTGATTGTCTGCCGCAGCAAGAAGTCAACAACAGGATTATATCACAGGTGGCGTGGCAAAATGTACGGACAGGTACATTTGACGATTGACTTCACAATTGGGTATATAAGGGTTGTTGCGTTCTGTATTAGTGGAAAACAACTGCTCCACATCTCCAAAAGTTATTGCCGCTTCCTCTGGAGATGGTCCGTCAACTCGACAATGCTGTTTGTCATGGAGTGGTGGCTTTACGAAATTACGGCATGAAACAGCATGCTATTGCTCAGCAGTATGGCATCACTCAAGGTCAGGTGTCAAAGATCCTGAAACGAAATGCTCAGAGGGGTGTCCCTACTCCAATACCGAGGCCAGGACGTCCCCGCAGAACCACAAGGAGGGATGATCGCCAGCTGCACCGGTTAGTCTGCAATGGCCGTACCAAGTCAGCTAATCGGCTTAAGGATGAGTGGCAGCAACTGACAAATGTGCCTGTACCCAGAAGGCTAGTCAACCAACGACTGGTTAAAGCAGGCTATCGTGCCAGGCGTCCCCTGAGAAAGCCACGCCTGACCAGACAACACCGCCAGCGCCGATTACAGTGGGCCAGAGAGCACCGTCAATGGCAGCCAGGACACTGGAATCACGTGATATTCAGTGACGAGTCTAGATTTCTGGTCTATCGTCAAGATGGCCGCGTCCGAGTGCGCAGACAAGTGTATGAAGCCTACAACAAAGATTGTGTTGTGCCAAAAGTCCAAGCTGGAGGTGGTGGGGTGACTGCTTGGGCTGCTTTTCATGCAGGGGGAAAAACTGACCTGGTTGTTCTGAATGGAAACCTGAACCAGTTCAAGTACAGGGCCATTCTGGAAGAAACATTGCTTCCATTTGCTCGTGCAGCCTTTCGAGGAAACTTTGTCTTCCAAGATGACAATGCACGGCCTCATCGTGCTCGCATCATCCAACACTTTCTTGCTGACCGTGGTGTGGAGCATATGGAGTGGCCTGCCATGTCCCCGGATATGAATCCCATAGAGAACTTGTGGGCAGAATTAACGCATCAAATCGACCACTTGGACCAGCAGCCGACCTCTGTGCGTGAATTGCAGCAGGCTATTGTCACTGCATGGCAAGCGATTCCTGTCCAAACCTTGGCAAATCTCGTGAACAGCATGCCTCGACGTGTACGTGCTCTCCTGAATGCTCGTGGGGGTTACACGAAGTACTGAAATGTAATTTTACTGTCCGTAATCCCAGTCGTAATTAAACTTTTGTTTTTGTTAAAAAAATTTTGGCTAATGTGCAAAATAAAGAGATACTTCTGGAAAACGTACAGAAGTTTAACACAGTACTGTCCATGAATTGAGTTCGATATCAGTTTACATCACTTTCAAGGATCAATTTATTTGCTTCGAAATGTCAAATGTGGTTTTTGTTTCTTTTAAAGGTCACATTAACAAAATCTCGAATAATTTCAACATAATTCCAATGAACTTTTGGTTCTAAGTCATCTTGAAAAGTAAGTTCACCCCCACAAAAAAAATATTCCATATTAAATGCCAAGTCTGTAGTTTCTCCGATAGTTCCCATTCGTTTCACAGTAGTGGAGTGTCGACTCCAGATGTTCATTCGCTGATAAGATTCCCGAAAGAATATTGCAATGTTATTCAGTAGTGAGAACAGTCATACGCTAGTCACCACAACACTTGTAGCTTCGGTCACAACGAGATTTAACACATGTGCATTGTGCGTGGCACCAAACATGGATCTGCATTGGAGCTTCCTTTGATAGCAGAGTACTGAAGCCTTTGTGGCGCCCCTGCATGTTTGCTGCACCATCAGTTGAGTTTCCAACACAGTTCCTGAGGCCAAGATTCAGTCCTAACAAGACTTTAGAAACAAGTTGCACAAAAGCTTCACCAGTAGATTCCTCACATTTCACCACACTCACTAATCTTTCTTGGATAGTGCCAGTGCTATCAAGATATCTAAGAACAACAGAGCACTGGTCTTGAGTTGAGATGTCTTGAGTGGTATCAATTTCCACAGCAAACATGTCTGTTACTTCTTCAGAAATCCACTGACGTATCTTATCCTGGATAACTGTGATAACATAATTCACTGTAGTTTTAGACAGCAAAGTTACCAAGGAGCCTCGACCTCGTGAACTCTTTGCCTTCTCATGTTGCTTCTTGCTGTTCTGGACAACGTGAGAGAGATGATCGGCTGTGCAGGAATCATACTCCTGAAGTAGTTTTACAACTTCCAGAAATGTACCATGGTCGATCTCCTCATTGTCAAGTGTGTATGCTGCTTCTTCATTACTTCCTCTGTAGCTCAGTCCCCTCTTACCAATGAGTTTGACCACATCCACAACTCTTTCCATCACTTGTCGTCTCTTTCTAACCTCATCATGATGGCTACGTGCAAGCAGGTGAGAAACGCTGGACTGGTGTCGATCTACCAGGTATGCTGTAGAGCATCTCAAATGAAAACAAGAGCGTTCATGTTCTTCAACACGTGTATGTACATGTCGCCAGTCAGTCATTCCCTCAATGAACTTGGACCAGTCTGAGGTGCTGGAAAACGCCAAGCACACTGAACAGTGAAGAGAATGATTGTCCTTGTTGTATGACAACCACCATCTGTTTGTACCATCTTTTCGCATGAAACACCTCTTGACCACTCGGTTGTCAGTTTTTTTATTAGGGTGGTAATTCCAAAACAGCAAACAATCTTCATCTCTACATGGTTTCTTAAAGTAGTTAATCGAGGGGTATCCCTCCTCTGCAAGTGTAGCAGCTGCAGCAGGTACATCTCCTTCAGCTGACCGCACCTGTTCGTGTTCACCAATTTGCACCAATTCTGCCGATTCAGCTGCCAATTGGTCATCTACTGATTCAGCTGCCAATTGATCATCTACCATATTCAGCTGCTGATGGTCCAGCTACCGATTCAGTATCCTTATCCCCGTGTTCACTGACTTCACCAGGCCCAGTATTAGTACTCTTGAACAGATCCAAAAGGTTTCTGCACTTTGAAGCACTATCTGACAGTTTCTTTTTCTTTCGATCACGTTCCTTCTCAGCACCTCCGTTTCTTCTCTTCTGGTTTGCTTTATCCATTGTTGGTTACAGATGCAGATGCTGACATAATAATAATAAAAATTAGCATCGTAAGTCAGTTCGCGACATTGTTGTCAATACTAGATCAGTAGTCAGCAGACCTATCTAAACTTACTTGGCCTGTCGGCTCAAAATCCTTTTTACTGTTGATTTGGTAGTTTTTACAATGAAGGAAACACGTATCGGGAGTACATACGACATAGCGATTGTGAATGTAACAGCTCTGAGGCGTCTTTCGCTTCGCATCACAGTGACAGTGAGCACCAATATGGCGGCCGTAAGACTAAAATCTGGCCTAAAACCCCCTCACCTCACAGCCCACAGCCTTCCACCAGACATATTAACACGCTCCTCCACCTTCATTCCCGTTCTTCAAAGCAAAGCAGTAAAAATTGTTGTGTCTCCATTATATATGACGAGCAACGGTACCTGCCCTAAGGGCGGGGCTTCAATTAGGAGGCGCGATTTATATAAACATCCGTTAAATATCACACGCAAATCATCAAAATCTAAACAGTATTTTTAGAATATCAAAAAAAAAACCACATCACTGTTAATATCGGTAAATATTATTCCATCGTGTTTCAAATCGTGATTAGTGATATCAACTGGACGCTTTTCTTTAGGAAAAAAAATTGAATGATTTTGTACCTCTTCTTCAGCTTAGAACTTCAGGATACATGACATTGCTGATAAAAGTTCCTTTTCTCTCTTTGAAGTTCTTGGCAAACATTTTTATTTTGTCACAGCTGCCAACGCGACGCCATGGCATTATTCATAACATTCATTCATTCATTCATTCATCTAATGATCATTAAACATTATTCTTATGCTCATTAAACGTTCATTAAACGATTACGAAATTAAAAACGAAAAACATTATGAAATTACGTTCACACCGTCACATCAAACACGACCGTGAACACAAAAGTCACAAACATCACCACAAACGTTATGTTGTAGCGGTTACCTTATTCGCATGTCGCGGTTAACTTATTCGCATGTCGCGGTTAACTTATTCGCATGTGACGGTTACCTTATGTTTGGTCATAATCCACGTGCACGGGCCTGTGTGGCTTTTGGTTGTGTGGAAGTGACGCACGCGCGGTTGTGGAGCCACGCCCTCCGAAGAGGGTTTTGGCTTTATAAAAGCTGTACCACTTCCGTTCGCGTTTAGAGTGTGCTGGAGATTTCTGTACGAATAAACGAGCTTCAAACCCTACGAAATGGCCTCGTCTTCTCGCCTTCCGCGACTCCTAAACTGGTGACCCCAGCTGCCCCCGAACGGATTCGGGGGCTGCAAACGAACACGGCAAGCGCGCCCTGACCAGGGAAGCCACCTAAACTGGTGACCCCGGCTTCTCCCAAACGGATGCGGGTGCGGTTTCGAACGCAGTTTCGATCGAACTGCCGGAGTTTCGGAAATGACAAGCGGCCATGTGGTTCGCGCACCGCGCTCAGCTCCTCCTCTACGACCGGAGGGGTGAGCCTGCTCCAGGACCCTCTGAAGGAACGCAGTTACGAGATGTGGGTGGCACTGCTGCTCATCTCTTGCGCGCGCACTGACGTTGGCGGCACGGCTGCTTCGTTACCTTCACGCGCACTACTGCTCGCAACTCGCGCAACTACTACTCCTACTCTGAAGCCTTGGGAGGCCCGTGAGGAACCTCGGCAGCCTCCCCCGAGGCCTTGACCAGCCCCTCGGTCGGCTCAACCCCGCGGCGGCGTTTTCTCACGCGTACCGAGGCCGAGCACTGCTCGAGCCTTCTTGGCACTGCCGAGCGCGCCTGCGAACTACGTACATGCCCGTGGGAGTGCATTCTGGGGGGGCGCATGTAGCGGTTACCTTATTCGCATGTCGTGGTTAACTTATTCGCATGTGACGGTTACCTTATATTTGGTCATAATCCACGTGCACGGGCCTGTGGGGCTTTTGGTTGTGTGGAAGTGACGCACGCGCGGTTGTGGAGCCACGCCCTCCGAAGAGGGTTTTGGCTTTATAAAAGCTGTACCACTTCCGTTCGCGTTTAGAGTGTGCTGGAGATTTCTGTACGAATAAACGAGCTTCGAACCCGATGAAATGGCCTCGTCTTCTCGCCTTCAGCAACTCCTAAAACGTCACGTAATTCAAACCGTGAACACATCGAATATTGGAGACTGGAGAGCCCATTGCGCAAACGATTTGTTTTCTCTGGTACGTGTTACTGGGCGGGTACCGTTGCTAGTAATTATAATGAGGCGTCAGGGGCGATCTTTTGACCTTTTGATATTTAGCGGGGAATCCCCGGGGATGGAGGCAGAAGTTTTCCATGACAAAAAAATTTTCAGCAGTTTTTTTATCCAGCCCAGTGGCCCATTTTTTACTCAGCGGTCCCAGCCCACCGGGCATTGCCCAAATGCCCTATGGCCAGTCCGCCCATGGGTTCAATTCATACCAAAGGCTTTAAAAATGGTACGTGCTGCTGAGATACACAGTCATGACATGTTGGAGTCAGATCCTATACCAAGTAATCACACTCAAACTTGACAATTCTGAGACAATCACAGTCAAAGCAAACTTTCCTGCCAGTCTAGTATTAACTACTATCAAGTGTCAACTACCATGACTACTAACAGTAGAATAAACCACTACTACAAACAATAAAAGCTAGTAAAAGCCATGAATGCTTTGCTGTGCTTGAAATTGCAAACATAAATAAATAAATAAACCCACAAAAATGAATGGATCTTCACCTTTCTCTCCGGGTCGACTAAGAATACGAGGGCCTGAGGAACCTTGATTTCCCTTTGGACCCTGTCTACCAGGTATGCCATCATTGCCAGGTAACCCATTACTTCCTGTTGAGACAGAGAAGCGAAATGATAAACAGGTAAAGCAAATATAAATTCAGTAACAGCAGGTGCAATATAAAAGGTTGAAGAGGGCGGTGGGAGGGAGAAAGAATGATTATTATTTATGTTATGTTTACATATTCTGAGGCTGTTGGAAATCCTAATCACAAAGAATGAACGAACGGACGAATTAACGAACTAAGGAATGAATACCAAACACACACACTCAAAAGTTGAAATTTTTGACTGAAAAAAAAAACCAAGATGACTTGCAAGGAAAATATGAAGGACGAAGGACAGACAGACACTGAGAGAGAGAGACAGGCAGGCAGAGATAGAGATATAAACAGAAAAATAGACAGACAAGTACAGATACATTCAAAGTACACCGCACCCATCCCAAGTAATTAAATATCCTCCAGCGCGGCATTGCCGGGGTGCCTTCGGCTCATAGAGACTGTATTGGGAGGGAGAGGTGTACAATATTTGATTGATTAATTGCATTATTAAAATCAATAAACGATTATCATAAAATATTTTCTTAATCAATTGGCTAATAGCATACCTAAAGCACTAGTGCTTCATCCGAAGATGTATCTTTTAGAAATTTAATTAAATAAGTCATTAACAAAAAATTTAATAATTAATTGATTAATCAATAAATAATTAATCGATTAATTGATTAATTAATAAATCAAAAATATCCTTTATAGCCACATCACTTGGTCATCGTCATGTCCGAATATCAGCTTCCTAGCTCAAAAGGTGTCTGAGATAATGCCCAGAGGAGAAAGGAAATAAATAGGTACTTAATTAATCGATAATAATTAAATAACTAATCAATTCATTAATAGATAAAAAAACAAAAAATACAGTTTTTTGCCAAAGTACTTGCTCACTATTGTGCTGAAATTTCAGCTTCCTAGCTCAAAGGATGGCTGAGATATCACCCGGACAAACAGGAAAACACATAAGAAAACAAACAAACAAGAAGACGTCATGCGGAGCACGATACTTGCGCAAAATACGCTCCCCCTCCCGGCTTCCCCAAGAAAAAAATTCCATTGATACAGCAAATTGTCCATTTCATCAAGATTAAAATTGACAATCTTGATCAAAGCTCGGGTCAATAGGAAGAAAAGTGACGATTTTTCAGATGAAAAATGATGATTTTGGAAGGTTGACCTTGAGTTGACCTTTGACCTTTCGACCTCTAAAATAGTTGGTTTCCCTATTTAGTGACTCAATGTGCAAATGCTGTTCAATTTTCAAGTCAATCGGTTGAGAATTGACAGCTTTTTAGATGGAAATTGATGATTTAAAAAATTTGACCTTTAGTTGACCTTTGACCTTTTGACCTCAAAAATAGCATGTTTCCCAATTTAGTGACTCGATATGCAAATGCTGTTCAATTTCCAAGTCAATCGGTTGAGAATTGACGGCTTTTTAGATGAAAATTGCAGATTTTTAAAATTTGACCTTAAGTTGACCTTTGACCTTTTGCCCTCAAAAATAGTACGTTTCCCAATTTAGTGACTTGATATACAAATGCTATTCAATTTTCAAGTCAATCGGATTTAAAATGGTGATTTTAGAAATTTGACCTCCAGATGACCTTTGACCTCGAAATCAATAGGCTTCTCAATTGGGACGACTTATACAACGTGGTGAAGTTTCGTGACGATCGGTTTAGAATTGTGACCTGTAGGCCGGTGACAAACAGACAAACAGACAGGCAAACAGACAGAACCACAAAGGGAACAGACCAATATATTTGAAAAATCTTCGATTTTGCAAGTAACAAACAAGAAAACAAACAAGCAGAGTGAAAACTGAATACTGCCTTTCAGTGTGCGTCATTTCCGGTCCCCTTTCGGTGCCCGGCAATGACGTTATGCAGCGCCTGGAGATGGCAAAGGAAAGGAGCGGTGTACAACAGACACAGAGAGAGAGGCAGGCAGGCAGAGATAGAGATAAAGACAGAAAAAGAGACAGACGGAGGTGAGAGAGAGAGAGAGGCAGGCAGGCAGAGATAGAGATATAGACAGAAAAAGAGACAGACAGAGGTGGAGAGAGAGAGGCAGGCAGGCAGAGATAGAGATATAGACAGAAAAAGAGACAGACAGAGGTGGAGAGAGAGAGAGGCAGGCAGAGATAGAGATATAGATATAGATATGGACAGAAAAAGAGACAGACACAGCCCAAGACAAATTTATGTACAAGTGATGTCAAGTGCTCTCGTGTAGTTAAATTAAAACAAGAACACCAGTGCCCTGAACAAATCAAAACAGTTGATTAAACATGGGGTTGAGGTTAGGAAGAGCAATTGATAGAACAGCAGGAAAAGAGAGGTTGTCACAAAGAGAGGTTGTCACAAAGAGAGGTTGTCAAAAAGAGAGGTTGTCACAAAGAGAGGTTGTCACAAAGAGAGGTTGTCAAAAAGAGAGGTTGTCACAAAGAGGTTGTCAAAAAGAGAGGTTGTCACAAAGAGAGGTTGTCACAAAGAGAGGTTGTCAAAAAAGAGAGGTTGTCACAAAGAGAGGTTGTCAAAAGGAGAGATTGTCAAATTGAGAGGTTGTCACAAAGAGAGGTTGTCAAAAAGAGAGGTTGTCACAAAGAGAGGTTGTCAAAAAGAGGTTGTCACAAAGAGAGGTTGTCAAAAAGAGAGGTTGTCAAAAAGAGAGGTTGTCACAAAGAGAGGTTGTCACAAAGAGAGGTTGTCACAAAGAGGTTGTCAAAAAGAGAGGTTGTCAAAAAGAGAGGTTGTCACAAAAAGAGGTTGTCACAAAGAGAGGTTGTCACAAAGAGAGGTTGTCAAAAAGAGAGCACCCACCAGTTGGATCAACCGGTCATAGAAGACTCGTTAAATTAAACAAAACAGCAAAATAAAAAACAGCTGAGACTGACCAGGACTTCCAACATTCCCAGGTTCTCCACGAACTCCATGGGGACCCAGTGGTCCTGCTGTCTCGATCGTTCCACCTGACTCTCCCTTTTGCCCTGAGAAGACACCAAGTGAGGCAGAGATAATATTTGGAAAAATGACACAAGTAATTATCAAAGATGATGGAAATTGTTTTGCAATTATCAAATAAGAATAGGGTGACAATAAACTGCAGGTGCCTTTGAAATAGTGTCACCTAGTAATCCGATGACCCCTGGGGTACCATGAGAACCTCGATCTCCCTTTTCCCCAGGAAAACCAGAAGGACCATAACTGGGCAGTCCTTGACCACCCTTCTCTCCGGAAATTCCAGGAGGGCCAAGAGGACCTGGAAATCCTATGTCTCCCTTCGTCCCCTCCAAAGCCTGCAACAGAACAGCACCTAGGATATCTTACAAGATGGAACCGCTCAATTTACATCCATCCATTCTCCAGGAAACACAACAAAACTCTGGCATGGTCATCCCAACTTACATTTGTGGCTCGAACTTATATGCCACTTTTCCCAAAAGAATAACCACTTAACGTTGGTTCAGTTTGTGGATAGTCAGTCACTCGGTTGTTGTTAGCAGACTGAGATGTAATCCTGAATTCAGCCTGATAATGGCATCATTTGTGTGGCACAGGCTGATGACGCAGTTGCAAAACTCAGGCGGGAAGTTGAAATTTAGCCAGGGTGCCGGCAATTACTCACCTCCTCTTCACGAAAGACATGGTGGGATCTCTAAGGTCCACCAACTAATGCTAGCAGACAGGACACCCAGTTTTAACTTTCATCTGATATATTGCTCTACACACGGAACACCAGGATGACAGGACTCTAGAGCTAGGCGGACATTCGGACCCAGGCGAGAGTGGTGCACATACCTCAAGGCTATCCTGATTTCCCAGTCCCTCAGTGAATATAATGGTTGGATGATTGAGGGCATACTTCATCACTGTTGGGTAATTTGAATTGGTATTCCTCAATTATTGAAGGCAAGAGACACTCAAAAACAATACATTGGTCACACAACAGTTGCTCAACTACTGTGCATGGTGGTTCAGGAGCTCATCTCTTAAATGCTGACCTCACAACTCTAAATTATTTTGTCAAGTGGAATAATAACAGCAACACAAACGTACAGGCTCCCCCTTTGGGCCAGGATTTCCAGGGATTCCATCAATGCCAGGCTGTCCGTCCCTGCCAGGGTTGCCTTGGGATCCGGGTAGTCCTGAGTCTCCTTTGTCTCCCTCCCAGAAAACTTCCACATCAACTCGTCCACTTTCTCCTTTTAACCCCTTCAAGCCGGTGGAGCCTGGTGATCCAGGCCTGCCCTGCATTTAACATAGAAGCACCATGTATTATGTTCTGTGTAAAAAAAAAAAAGATGAATAAATACACAAACTGCAAAATCATAAACAAATAGCCAATCAATAACTAGACACTTCGACCAATTATCACTCATTATTCTAGTCAATTGGCCTCCAAATCAGGAAATTGGACAACCTACTCACGACGACAACCTTACCGGTGGTCCTGCTGCCCCGGGAGTCCCAGTAAAACCATGATCTCCTTTTCCCCCTGGTGATCCATCAGTCCCTAGGAGGCAGAACCAGCCAACATACTCGTATAATGGTATGGTTGCTATATGCAGAGAATGTGTAAGCTAACAATTATCTTCAGTTTAGAGAAGGTACAATGCAAGACACCTGTGGTTGCATAACCTTTTCAGTCTGTATAACTTTGGCAGATTTCCATCTGTGTGTAATTCAGTTAATACCACTCCGGTCTACGAGAATGGCGCAAAAACAGATCACATCAACTACAGATCAGATAAGCTTACTTTCAATTACATGCAGTCAGGGAATCGATCGTTGCTGCCAACATCTTCTTTCCTATTTTCAAGCTGCCGTCATCTCTGATTATCAGTTTGGATTCTGGCCTGGTTACTCAACTCTGGACATACTGCTTCACTTCTCTCAGCAATATATGGAGGCCCTAAATCTCAGGGTGACCATGGGCTGGGAGAGGAAGTGGCTCTCAGTAATGGTTGGAGGCCCAAAATCCCCAAATCCCAAAACAAGAGGTCAGAACCATCTCACTGGGCATATCTCAGGCATTTGACTGTCTGACAACCTGCTCTGTTTGCTAAGCTTGCTGGATGTGACATACAAGGTCACTTTCATACCTGGCTTTTTTACTTGTTCCACTCCAAGTTGCTATGAATGGGATTCTCTCCTCACGTATCCCCTCCTCTCCTCTCCCATTGGAGACTGGATTGCCCCCAACGCAATGTCTTGAGTCCAGTCTTGCGGCACCATTCTAGCACAGAAGTTGAACTCGGTACTAATATGATGGTGCGGAACTCGGTACTATATTTGGAGGACATCTCTCCACAAGTGACCACAACGTAATAAGCGCAACTCTATTATTGAGATCTGAAGATCCCCTCCGCAAAAGAAGCAAAGGAAGAATAGCAAAGGATAATTATTGGGATAGTGGTGTAAGGCTGTCAGGATTTAGGAGGGCAAACTTTGAGGATATGACAAGTGATTTTGGAGAATTAAAATGGGTAAAGTTAACGAGTGGGATGTCTGCATCGGAGAAATGGGCCACCTTCAAGGAGCAAATGTGTTGTGTGCACAGTAGGTATATTCCAATGTTGTGTAAAGGTAGTGGCATAAAGAGACCACGGTAGTTGAGCAGGGAGGTATGCAGTGTAATTAATGATAAGCAGAAGGCATTCCTAATGCACAAAATAACAGGACAAAGAAAAATCACTCATAGAGCGACACTTGGCAAAAGAGAACAAAGTAGAATGGCACTCAATAGAGCATCCTTTTAACCTCAAAAATAATTGGTGGTTGAATTCAGTGACCTGATATGCAAATCGTCTTCAAAGTTTAAGTTAATCGGATGAAAATTGACAATTTTAGAAAATTGGCCTATGTTGTTGACCTTTTGGCCTACGATGACCTCAAAAATAGTTGTTGGTTGAATTCAGTTAGCTGATATGAAAATCCTATTCAAATTTTGTCAATCGGATGAAAATGGAGAATTTTAGAAATTTGAATAAAATGGCTGACCTTTGGCCTATGTTGACCTTTTGGCCTATGCTGATCTCAAAAATAGTTGGTGGTTGAATTCAGTAAGCCGATATATAAATCCTATTCAAATTTCAAGTCAATCAGATGAAAATTGAGGATTTTAGAAATTTGAAAAAAGTGGTTGACCTTTGGCCTATGTTGACCTTTTGACCTTTTGACCCCCAAAATATATAGGATTTTGTCGGACCACGAACTCTACCATTTGGTGAAGTTTCGTGAAGATCGGTTTAAAATTGTGACCTGTAGGCAAGTATAAGTGAGCGGACAGACAAACAATCACACACACAAACAAACACACACACAAACCGGAGTGATCAACATACTTGCAAAAAAAAAATTTTTTTTGGCCAAGTAACAAACACACAAACGGGAGTGATCAACATTGTTGTCAAAAAAGATTTTTTGCCAAGTAATTATCCAACATACATAAATAAAGCAGGAAAAAGACTGGTTCAGAAAATAACTCTGCAAGCCAAAAGAGAATATGAAAAAGTAATCAGGAATGTTAAACACGACAACAAGCCATTCCTTAAGTATAGAAGGGGTAAGGAAAGGATAAAGAGAAGTGTGGGCCTGTTGAAGAATAGCAAAGGAGAATTTATCGACGATGAGGGTGTGATGGTAGTTTAAAAAGAAATTGCTTCTACCTTTATACAGGAACAATCAGGGGAACTTCCAATAGTTTAGATTATCTATCGTGGGGTGAGCAATGGCTTTTAGAAGAGATCCAGGAAGGAGTAGAGGAAGTGACGAAACAGCTATAAAATTAAGGATGATGAAGCTCCAGGGCTGGCTAATATGTATCCAGAGTATTGAGGGAGATAATAGTGGTGTTAGCGGATATGTTAAACAGCTCGTTGGAGTCGGCACAGGTACCAGAGGATTGGAGAATACTAAATGTAACACTAAGAAGGTTCCAGAGAAGAACTGGGGAACGATAGACCGGTTTGTGCGACTTCAGTTGTGGGGAAGCTGTTGGAGACGTTGACTAAGGAACTGATTGATATGGAAATATTTAAATAATGTCGAACTCATTAAAGGTAGTCAGCACGGATTTCCCAAAGGGAGGTCATGTTTAACAAATTTATTGGACTTCTATGAATACATTTCTGACTGGGTGGATGAGGGAAGTGCAGTGGATGCAGTGTATCTAGACCTTCAGAAGGCATTTCAAAGGGACCACCTAGGAGGTTGTTAGCTAAGGTGAGGGCTTTTTTTTTTTTTTTTTTTTTTTTTTTTTGTATACAAGATCGAGGCTCGTGAAAGAGCGAACATTAATCACACAGAAAGACAAACAGACACATAAAACAAATAACATCGGGAGCGGTAGACAAGATGGGGAGAGAGGGGGAAGGACACAAACACAACATTTGAGAGCAGGGACCGAGAGACATGGAGACATCGAGAGATCTGTGGGAGGGAGAGGGCTTTGGGGGGGAGGCATGTGAAGGGGGGGAGGCATGTGAAGGGGGGGAGGCATGTGAAGGGGGGGAGGCATGTGAAGGGGGGGGGGTGGGAGAGGTATAAACATATGGACACTGCCAGGATTTCCAGGAAATAAGTTGGAATTTCAAACAAGGTGGATCTGGGGTGAATTAGTGGGGGTAGAAAAGATCAAGGTTATGGATGGGGGAAGATAAGAGATGGTGGTGAACAGCTGTTTTAAAGACCTGGAGGGAGGAGAGGGATTGAAGGGAGTGTGGGAGTTTGTTCCACAGGCGGGAGAAAAGAGGAATGAAAGAGTGAAGGTGAGCAGAGAGCCGAGATTTCGGCAGTTTAACCATCAGAGGGTTGCTGGCAGATCTTGTGCGACCTGTAGGAATATTTGGGGGACAGAGCACAGAGAGAGCTGGGGGAGCAAGGCCGGAGAGGAGTCGGTAGAAGACAGAAAGACCACCTACCTGCCTGCGGTGAGTGAGTGAAAGGCTTGACCATTAGGTCAGCAGTCTCAGAGTGTGCCTGGGCGGTGTACATGCTTCGTCGTGCCATGGACATGCTTCGTCGTGCCGTGGACATGCTTCGTCGTGCCATGGACATGCTTCGTCGTGCCGTGGACATGCTTCGTCATGCCGTGTACATGCTTCGTCATGCCGTGGACATGCTTCGTCATGCCGTGGACATGCTTCATCGTGCCATGGACATGCTTCCTCATGCCGTGTACGTGCTAAGTCTGTTCCGCGTTGCATCTGTGTCGTATTTCTTCTGGAGTAATATAACTGATTTATCAATAAATACAAATCCATTATAAACCGTCAATTGAGCATAAAAACAAAAAAATACCAATCTGTAGTGAATATGATCCGGTGTTTTCATCTGCACTACTAACACCTCCCTCCATCTTTACTAACACCATCTCATTGTGAATCCCTTGAATAAGGCTCAAAATGATACGGCTCCACAATTCCCCCAAAAGCGTTTCCATCACTAATTTTGTTTCCAATGGTTTCTTCAAAATCCCACTGATTTGTTTCAACATACTGAGAACCTTTAGAGTTGCTAATGACGGTGGGATCAGTATCAGGATCCAATCTCGAAAAACACTGTTCTCTATGTAAACTGCCATTTGGATCAAGGAGAGTTCATAGTGTGACGTCACTGGTAAAATCGAAAATCGACACTCGAGGGTTATTTTCGACACTTTGTAATTGGCAAAAAAAATTCTAATAAAAATCCCCTTCAAAATAGACCGTGATTAATGATTTTCAATGGTTTTGAGAAGAAGAAAAATGCGTTTGGCTTCGACTTTAATTAACATCAACTATTTGGACAGTATTAAGAGTCAGCTTTCTAAATATGCAGATGACACAAAGTTTGGAGGTCATGTAGATAGCAGGCAGGGGTGTGTTTAAATTCACACAAGTGCAGTTACTTTCGCAGATTGGGCAAAGGATTAGCAGTATGCAGTTTAATATAAATAAGTGTAAGGTGTTGGGGTTGTGTAAGAACAATGAAAACATGGAATACATAATGGAGGTCCTATAAAGTGTCTCCTTAAGACAGAAACAGACAACAAATTGCATATTTTAGAACGATCTTAACATCAGGAACATCTGTGCTCTTGTTCATCATCTCACTGGATTCCTCTGCTTCTTCACATGGTTTCCTTCACAAATCTGTGAAACTCATGACCCACATCCCCCAACCCTCATACCTACAGCATGGCATTTCTCATTGACTTCAGTAACTCCTCATTTCAACCCTCTCATGTGATCTGTCTTGATGTATCTAAGGGGATCATGAGAAGTCCAGACTGCAGAGGATGCCGGCACACGACCATCAACTCCCTTTCACGTCCATTGATGGTGTCACACCCTTCCATGTCACTACCCCCCCCCCCCCCCCCTCATCTTATACATGCGGGCATCCTCTCTATCCCACACACCTCCCTTGTGACTCCTCTTCAGCATCTCTCCACTTGACCTTTCTGCTTCCCCCTCACCCTGCCTCTCCCATTACCTCCTTACTCATCTCCTCCCATCCTCCCCCTCGCTCTGCCCCTCACATCGTCCACCTCATCCCACCCTCCACTGGCTGTGACTTCCCCTTCACTCCCGCCTCTTGTTAGTCTTTGTGTTGTACCATCCCACCAACAGTGCTGACTCTATTTACATCTCTCTCGCCAACATGGGCAAGCCTTCAACCACCCATCCCAATTGCCAACTCTCTCTTACTCATATCTGTTGATGTCAATTGTCACCATGTAAATTGGTTGGGTCTTTGTACCTCCCTCACCATCCCTGGCACTGCAGAAAAGGACTTATGGTGCTCCATGGGCCGCACTCAATCTCTGAACCGTCCGATCCTGATTTTTGCCAATGGAAAATCCTCCCTTCTTGACTTTGCAATGACCAACCTTCCTGCTAATGTTTCCTGTCCTTCCTCTGCTCCAATTGGTTCATCTGATCATGTGCCTGTGAAAGTTAACATCCCTCTGGCTATTTTCAGAGAGCTGCGTCAAAGCCGGTGATTCTTGCAGGTCACTCAGGTTGACTGGCAGGAACTACAAGTCACCGTCTCACTACAGGTCTCTTAAATCTGCCGCTCCTGATATCAACTCGGCCTGGGAATTATTCACACAGAAACCTGCTGTGTCGTATGCACGCACAGATTCATTACATCGTGTCTTCAGTTATCATTCCTTTCCGACTGACCATGGTACACTGAATCCTGTGGTGAGGCATTTGCAGTGAAACAACTTGCCTTCTCTTCCTGGAAGGTAAATCCAACCGATGGCAACCTCAGATCACTCCTCCAAAAAACAACAACATAGAGTAAACCTCAAGACTGAACTTTCAAGCTCGTCTCCTTCCTCAAAAACTTGGTGGTGCCTTGCCTATCTCTGGTGTATGCTCCACCACGAAAAAAAAGAAAGAAAAAAAAAGAAGAAAAGAGAAAAAAGGAAAAAAAGAAGAAAAGAGAAAAAAAGAAAAAAAAAGAAGAAAAGAGAAAAAAAAGAAAAGGGAAAATAAAAAGAGAAAAAAAAGAAGAAAAAAGAAAAAAAGAAAAGAGAAAAAAAAGAAAAAAGGGAAAAAAGAAAAAAAGAGAAAAAAGAAAATAAAGAAAAAAGAGAAAGGGAAAAAAAGAAGAAAAAAGAGAAAAAAAGAAAAGAAAAAAAAGAAAAAAAGAAAAAAGAGAAAGGGGAAAAAAAGGAAAAAAAGAAAAAAAAAGGAAAAAAAGAAAGAAAAAATAAAAAGAAAAATATCTTCTCTTCTGCTTCAAATGACACCACAGCTGACTCCACTCATGAGAAGGCCGAATGCCTCAATTCTGTGTTTGTTTCTAAATCTGCTGTTGCATTCTGATCCATTCTGGTTTATAACTCATCTGCATTTGGTCAAATACAGTTCATTCACCTTATTCATCTGAATCAAGCAATCATATAAAATGATTTCTGTACGTGAAAAATAACCTTCCATTAGTGGCCGACGTTGAATCACGATAACTCACCTGGTACTCCAGGCTCTCCTACCAGCCCTGGGTAACCGGTCGGTGCCCGAGTTGCATTCTGAGCAAATGTGCATTGCAGGCAAACTTCTCCTTTGTCACCTGGAAGAGTCATGTGGAAGTGAGGAATTGAGGGCAGAAAGAGAAACAATCGCTTCATCCATTTGATGATTGACCCACTATGGTACCTGGTCACTGAAATTTCAGCCAATAAACTACTTCAGTGATGATGCTTTAAAATCTTTAAAATGTGAAGCATTCACTTGCGATGAATAATGATGTGTCAGGAATTAACCTATTTTACAGTCACCCTTTGTCTTCGGGGGTCAATGGGGGTCAATGGGTTAGGATTGACTGGGGTGGTAGGGAGAGTTGAGCCACTCCCGGATTGCTCCAGGTGGGTGGGACCTGCCAGCCTCGAATGGCACCCCACCTAGGAGAAGAACAACTCCAATTTAAAATCTCCAGCTATGGGTTAAATAACCTGGCACTGGGCAGCAGCGATGCCTTTAACCACTTATTGGCAGATTAATTCCTTTTGAGATTTATCGGCAATGTCTGACATACATGGAGGCACATTACTCAACTTTACGAAGACCTGCCTCTGTCTATTGCGCTTCCTGTTCCCCCTGTCCCAAGGGAACGAAGTATGAAGGGTCAACTCCCCACACTGTATTCGGAAGATCGAAAGTTATTGGAGGTCACTACGTCCCTTAGTCGGGCATGCGGATTAGTAGTAGTAGTAGTAGTAGTTTATCTTCCGTGGTTGTTTATCCGCAGAGCTAGGTATCATTCACAGAGCTAGTTTTAGCAGTGAGAACAATATGGCGAAGGACAATGAGGAAGTGGTAGAGAGGTAGAGATAATGGAAGAAAAAAAGGCCCTTACCTTTTATCCCAACTTCCCCTGGGAAGCCAGAGAAACCTTTGTCTCCAGGAAGACCAGGTAGACCAATATTAATATGATGCTCTCTCTGTTCTCCCTTTGGTAAGGTTCCTAAAGTACAAGTCAAAAAGATTGAGGGATAATTCAATTCAAATCCTACTTAGTGAATGCGAATGGAAAATGTTGATTGTTTTTACTAAAACTTGTGTTGCAGAGTCCTGATCCTGATCCCACTCTTACATTAACAAAATTACGTACACGTATGAGCAATTTTCAATACTTTCTGCATATCCAAATAAAACTTCACTGAAATCACTGAAGAATGAGAGCTTTAGAGCTGAGATTAGTATTGTATGCCTCTCGTTGTTATGTAAGGAATAACTGTATTGTGCGGATTGGTCCTACTACTTCACCTTTGGGTCCCGGTGGCCCCCGAGATCCGGGTTGTCCTGGAAGACCTGGATGTCCGGGTGCGCCAAATGGGCCAAGCTGAGAATGACCTGGTAGTCCTCCGTTGCCTTTTTGACCCATCTCGCCTGGCAGGCCTGGGTCTCCTGCTGGTCCTTGGTAGGGCTCACCTAGGGAGTAGTTGGTAAATGTTTTTCTGAGTGAAATGTTAGAGCTCAGTCACTGAAATGGTAGTATTTCGAACTCAAATCACACTATTTTTGGCCTTTCCTCTCGAATTCCCCTTCTTTATCCTAATCCCACTGACTTATTTTTTTGCAAGTAACACTCAAGCAAGAGATAAGGACAGTCTCTCTGGTCATTTCTCTAGCTTTTGATAGTCTGGGACAAAGCATTGCTTTCCAAGTTCTCTGCCATTGGGTGTTCATCGATCCCTCCTTGAATGGTTATCAGATTTTCTCTGGCGAGCGAGAACAATATATTGCTCTTGATAGCATTCTTTCTTGAGATCCCCCTCTTCAGGCTGAGGTCCTCCTCTTTGAGTTGTTCCGCAAGGTAGCGTTTTTGGACCGACATTGGGGGGGGGGGGGGGAAGAGAGTTCACTGGGGTAGAAAATATCACAATTTTGGATGGGGGATTATCTAAGAGGGTGGTGAACAGCTGTCTTGAAGACCTGGAGGGAAGAGTGAGATTGAAGACAATGTGGAAGTTTGTTCATAGGAACATACGGGCAAAGGTGAGCAGTGATTCTGGATTTTGGAGTTTCAGTAGAAGGGGGTTGAAGGTTGAACACGTGCTCCCAGCAGATACATAGGGAGGGGTTGGGGGGTTTGGGGGTTGGGGCGGCAAAGTATGGGAAAAGCAGAGGGTGCAAGACCGGAAAGGAGATGGTAGAAGACAGAGAGACCACCAACCTGTCTGGGATGTGAAAGTGATCTGCTCATAGACTCAGCTTCATTGCAGGAGATTCAAATGATCTTGAGAGCCTTCGTTTCCATGGTGTCAAGCTGAGAAAGACGTGAGGCAGGGATACCAGCACAAAGGGGAGAGGATTACTCCATCAAGCTGTGAATTAAAGCCTTGTAGGTGCATAATATTTCAGGTATACCAAGGAACGAGTTTGTACAATGGAGGATGCCCATTCGGCGACTGGCTTTGGAGGCCATCTTAGTAATGTGGTTTGCCCAAGAAACACCATGGCTGATAGTGAGACCGAGGAGTTTGAGTGACAAACTCTTTCAAGAGGCTTGGTAAGAAAGTTGATGGGAGGGTTTACCAGATCGTTTTCTGGCACTTGAGATGACTCTCTGAGAATAGCCAGTCGGAAAGTTCACAGGTTGAGTCAGTCGTTGGTCAGCTGTTTGGCTTTTGAACTTCCCAATCTGTGAGGTGTGAACCGTTTGATTGTGGCGCAACCTACTTGTAGTCATGGTAGGATAGTGAGAGTTAGAGTATAAAGATCTATTCTAAAGATGAATTCCATATTTCTATTCGTAGATTTTCCACAGCATAGACTCAAAGTAGGGAATCCCCTTAAATTCAGTCAAAATGGAGAAACCAGAGCTCTCAGCTGTGATAAAGTACTTGCACAAGAAAGGTTTGCCTCTCAAGGAAGTACGTATGGATATGGTTGGGACATTAGGGGATGATGCTTCTTGATGTTCCTCCTTGATAGTAAAGAGTTCAAGCATGACAGAACAAGCACCAAAGATGAACACAGATCAGCAGATCATCATGTCGGGGAGGCAACACAAGAAATGGTGGACCAGGTGCATGAAGAGGTAATGAAAGACAGACGAGCAACGATCAGACACGCAGTTGAGACATTGGGTGTCAGTTTTGGTTCAGTTAAAACAATCTTCACGGACAAAATTGACATGGCAAAGGCGTCAGTGTGGTGGGTTCCCCGAATGCTCACTGTTGACCAGAAAATACCTCGTCTGGACAGTTTCCGTGAGCTGTTGGAGCGTTTTCATGCTGATCCGAATGGCTTCCTCCAGCGGATTGCCACAGAAGGAGACATGAGTTCACCACTTTGATCCTGAGACCAAGCAACAGAGTATGCAGCGGAAACACATGGTCTGCACCCCCCCCCCTCAAATGTTCATAAGGATATCATCAGCTGGAAAAGTCATGGCCACTCTGTTTTGGGATTGTTATTGTTTTGGGATTGTTATTGTTTTGGGATTGTTATTGTTTTGGGATTGTTATTGTTTTGGGATTGATTGTTTTAGCACCGGTTATGTGATGCAATTAAGCAAAAGAGGTGAGGGCAACTGACCCGATGTGTGCTGCTTCTCTGCGACAACGTCTCTTTACACACGCTCCTACTTCCGGTGGCTACTTCTGCTAACTGTGGGTATGAACTTCTGCCACACCCACCCTACTCACCAGATATACCTGGTCCAACTTATATTTGTTCCCTCTCCTGAAAGAAGCTCTGCTGGGGAACAAATATGAGAACGACATTGCTGTGATGGCAGCCGCAGAGAGCAAGGAGTTCTACAGAATGGGCATAGCCAAGCTAGAGGACCGATGGATGAAGTGTATTGCCAGGAATGGAGATTATGTTGAGAAATAAAGTGAAATAAAGTGATATTATCGTGTTTTCCTTGTGAGGTCACAAACAAACTGATCACCCCTCGCACCGCTCAGTCTGTGATGCAAGAAGTGCAGTCTGCGCCAACCTGTTTTGGTATTATCCACAGAGATAAGTTATTTCTGAGAGTCCCAGAGCTCATAACTGTGTAAAGGTCCTTTACTCGAAGGGTCATGGGGCTGGTACAGCTGATTCCCATCTTGTTCCACTGGAGACAATCAATACAAGGCTCTCTATGTTATTTGTATTTCTTGGCAGGAGGCGGAGGCCTCAGGTCTGCTTCTCATCAACCATAGGCAGATTAGTGGACTCTCAATTTTCTAATCCTCACTTCTGGCCTTACTCCCTCCAACCTCCTTTTCTCCATCCTCCTCTAACCTGTCTGTGTTAGAAACGCTCAAGCGGAATCCCACTTAGTCACCCACCACCAGCTGAACACTCACCTCCATTTCTTTATCCTTCCATTCCTTGTCTGTGAACCAACTCCCTGTGTCTGTTGTTTTGTGGCCCTCCCTTGGTGCTCTTAAGAGTTCTGCTATCATCACTTCATGCTTTCTTCTCTACCACCACAACTCTTTTCCACTCTCACTGACCCTCGCACACCATTTTCCTTTACACCACTCATATGTGATATTTTTGGCTCCATGTTCCCCTTCCATCCTTTTCCAATCAATGAACCTGCTCTCTGTCATTTATCTCCTGTATGAACCTAGATTTCTGGATAAATAAAGAAAGCATTACTCTATCCTCTCCATCCATCATGCGTATGGAACATGTATGTTGCCTCACGAATAAACAATAACAAATAGTTGCAAGGATTTCTAAAGTTAAATTACAAATGACTTTGTTTTCACATTTAAATCAGCAAAGTCAAATAGCTCTGGTACATCAACACATTGTGAGAAAATTATGAATTGAATTAAAGACAAAGGCATGAACATGAATAATAAATAATAAATAAGAAAATGTATTTATAAAGGGCAGAAAATTGAAAATTATGAAGATTTAAGACAAGACAGTAGATAGAGTAAGAGCAGAGGGCGGAAGAAGAAAGAGGAAATGGATTAATGATAAAGATAGTAGCAATCTTACCTTTGGGCCCAGGAAAGCCTGGTATTCCACTGGGACCTGGAGGAGAAGCGGGTATCAGTAATTATTCAGGGCAGCACCCAAAGAGGTCCATATATGTTTATGTTTGCACATGAGTGTTTATTATGACAACGGTTGTTATTAAAAAGACAAATAATGTATCAAACAAGAGGAATAGAAAATAAAAACAGGAAGAGGAAGAAGTGATGTTTACCTGTTAGCCCAATCTCCCCTTTATTCCCTTGGAGTCCTGGAAAGCCAATGTCTCCTCTAAACTCCAGCTCATTGTAGTCAAAATCATACTGCAAATAAATCAAACGATAAACATGATGAAAACAAGCTTAACACATTGCAAAATGTTCAACAGACTCAGCTGATTGATAGTTACAAATTCATCTTCATCAAAGTAAATTCAACTGGACAAAATTCCGACTATTTTTCCGACTGTTTTACAACAGCAAAATTTCCGACTATTTTTGACGAACATATCACACGATCGTATTTTATATTGAGAAGCTGCAAGTTCTCATTGGGTGAAGAAGAAGAAACACTCGCCTGGCCTTCCCAGGCCATATCAATCATTCTGTCTGCGATTTTCAGGTTTATTTTCTTTAAAAATCGTTTTCTGTGCAGTCATTGCACCGATTGACAGGAAATTTTCACCATAGGTGCGCATGGGCATGTATAATCTTTTAAGGATAATTATGACGTCACGGGTCACGTGGTAGGCCGCCATATATATATATATATAAAACACTGTGTGTGTGTGTGTGTGTGTGTGTGTGTGTGTGTGTGTGTGTGAGTGTGATGTTACCGATAGACTCCTAAACGGAGAGGCTTACGTGCTTGATATTTGGCATAGACATGCCCATTGAGCCTGGGACGAACATGGCCGAACTCAAAATATTTGACGATCCATATTTTTAGCCGCGTCGCAGACGCTGCTCATAGAGTGCCCTCTGCTGTTGTTGTTGTTCTTCTTCTTGTTCTTCTTCTTCTTGTTGTTGTTGTTCTTGCAGAGAAGACAAAACCTCAAAGCTCCACCCATTCTGGGAACCATAGCTCCACCCATTGTGGGAGAGGCTTCATATAAACAAATATCCACCATTTTATTAACTCGCATAGCTTTGAGGCCTGTTTTGTAGGCCCGTGGTTTTGTAGGCCCGTGGTGTCTTTCTCTCTCACACAGTTTTATTTCAAATCAAATTCGATATATCATTTCATTTTTCACAGTCGCTAACATAGTTTTAGACTCGGTTGAAAAAAAACGTGAAGAAAATCCGATGAAAGTTGCCCTTTATAGAACGAAATAAATTCTCAAAGGCCTGTAACTTCAAGTCCATTGAGATTTTTTTTTTTTTATCGCGGCATGGTCAGTCATACACCGCCCGAAATAACAGACAGGAAAATGCCGAGATATATTAAAAATTCGTCCATTTGATAACAATCGTCACGATGAAATATTTAATTTATACGTCGTCACAATAATGTGGAGAGAGGAGCATAGCTTCGTTCACGTGTCGCTACACACGAGAAATTGCCGAGATATATTTTTTTACAATCACGGCATGGTCAGTCATACACCGCCTGAAATAACAGACGGGAAAATGCCGAGATATATTAAAAATTCGTCCATTTGATAACAATCGTCTCGATGAAATATTTAATTTATACGTCGTCACAATAATGTGGAGAGAGGAGCATAGCTTCGTTCACATGTCGCCACATACGGGAAATTGCCGATATATATATTTTTTAAATCGCGGCATGGTCAGTCATACACCGCCTGAAATAACAGACGGGAAAATGCCGAGATATATTAAAAATTCGTCGCCACACACGGGAAATTGTCGAGATATATTTTCACTTTGCACAAAAATAACATCAAGTAATCGAATCAATAGGAATGTCCTGTGCCTATAACATCGACGTTATAGGCACAGCTGCATCTAGGCATTGTGTAACATCGACGTGGCTTTTGTTTTGATTAAAACTTTTTGTACTTGTTTATTCATATTTACCTCAGCGCATTTCAGCGCATTTCAGCGCACGGAATCAACGGAATCAGAGCAGGTGGGCGCTGATTCGCTCAGAGCGATCACGTGATGACGCTATGACGCTATGAACGCTATGACAAAAAAAATCGCTATGACGCTATGAAACGCTATGAACGCTATGACGCTATGATGCTATGAAAAAAAAAATCGCTCGCTTTACCAAGGGGCTTGCTCTCCCCCCGTTCCCCTCCCCTCCCCTTTCCCCTCCCCTCCCCTGCCCGGCAATGCCGGGTACTTCTGCTAGTCTTGTATAAACCGAAAAACTGTGCATCTCTATATCTCCAAAAGCGCTGCGTAGAAAAGATTGCGACATATCTCATTGTAAAGAACACCCCATGCAGAATAAGCCTTGTGAATGATGGTCATAGGTGCCTCCTATGACACTCTTCGATGTTGTGACGTCGACCGATATGACTCCGCGCACATTATTACATCATTATACATATTTGAACCAGGTTTGATTTAAATCCCTTCAGCTGGTCTCAAGTATCACATTTCTACCTGCCATGACCTCTGACCTTTGACCTCTTGATGCCAAAATGTAATCAGTTCATCTTTGCCTCATCATATATATTTATACCAAGTTTGGTGAAAATCCCATCACTGGTTCACAAGTTATCACCGCGGCTATGTTTTCTGATGTCGGATCCAGTGCTATCTTATGTATTTGTCTGCATGTTTGTGAGGCATCTGTGTTGCAGCTCCTACACGAGTCTTAGAACCTTTAAGAAATAAACAAGACCGATAGTCTAACAACGACACAGCTGGGCTTTGATCTACTGAGTGGAGGATCTGCTGTCACTGTCATGTGACCAGTTCCTCAGCTCTGATTGGTGGACGTTTGTAAGAGAAATACATGCATAAATATATATACACCGGACGGACAGACAAACACTGTTCTAGATGGCATTGCCCAATGGGCTACGCCGTAGAAATATTGCATGCCGAATCATGTGACCAATGACATCATCAATTTTTTTCTCGACCTATTTATCCCAAGCTTTCTACTTGTCGAGTTATGACGTCATAATGAAGGCACCTATAACATCATCATTAACATATGTTATTTCACATGGGGAGTACTTTACAATGAGCCACCTCTCAATTTTTCCCATGGAGCGGTTTCGGAGATAGAGAGGTGCAAATTGTTTCGTTGTTTTCCAAGATGGCGCCCGCACCACGTGCCCTATGACGTCATAATTAGCATTAAAAATTATATTGAGGGAGGTTCTTCTAAGGTGAAAATTTAATGTCAATCGGATCAACGGTTGCAGGGAAAACGAATTTTAAAAGGAATAAACCCGCAAAATGCCAGTAGATCGGACATACATACATACATACATACATACATACATACATACATACATACATACATACACCGCACGGACAGACAAACGCTGTTCCAGCTGGCATTGGCCTATGGGCTACACTGTAAAAATAAGAAGTTTTTTTAAAGGTAGTCCATGAATACAACTCTATGGATCATTTAAATTAGAGAACGTGATCATAATCATATTCTCACCTTTACAAACCTTGCTCACATCCATCAGTCTCATTCTGAAATGATGTGAATTTCTAAGTTGTTAATTCTTTTGGGAAGAAGACCTGTTCACTTTTACTTCGAGCAGAGCTAAGTCTCACAAGGATGCTCAACTTTTCACATTATCTTGCCGGAGCAATCTACGTTATGAATTCTTATTGAGGAATATTGTGGACAACATTCCCAAATAATCCTGCACATGAACCCGATCTCAAAGCGAGTCAAATATTTGACCTCACAAACAATCAAACCTTCATATCTACCCGTTATTTTTTGCCTTACTTCATGGTGACATTCATGATAAATTTACAACCACCACAAACGATAAATCCGAGAGTTATCACTACAATAACGTGAACAAGAGGTAATTATAACCTTTAACCCCATTTACGCACTCACCATGGAATATTTCCTGCCCCAAACTCACCTGTGCTGGAGGCCCTGGCATACCTTGCTCTCCCTTTCCACCCTGCAAATGTGAGACGCCAGATCAGACACAACTCTTTTTTTTTTCTTTTTTTCTTTTTTTTTTTTTCTTTTTTTTTTGTTGTTTTTTTTGTATACAAGATCGAGGCTCTTGAAAGAGCGAACATTAATCACACAGAAAGACAAACCGACACATAAAACATATAATATCGGGAGCGGTAGACAAGATGGGGAGAGAGGGGGAAGGACACAAACACAACATTTGAGAGCAGGGACCGAGAGACATGGAGACATCGAGAGATCTGAGAGAGGGCGAGGGCTTTGGGGGGGGGGGGCATGGGAAGGGGGCGGTGGGAGAGGTATAAAACATATGGACACTGCCAGGACTTCCAGGAAAGAAGTTGGAATTTCAAACAAGGTGGATCTGGGGTGAATTAGCGGGGGTAGAAAAGATCAAGGTTTTGGATGGGGGAAGATAAGAGATGGTGGTGAACAG
Source organism: Myxine glutinosa (assembly GCF_964187855.1). NCBI lineage: Eukaryota > Metazoa > Chordata > Myxini > Myxiniformes > Myxinidae > Myxine > Myxine glutinosa. The sequence continues at coordinate 111,401,207 of NC_136269.1, read as the reverse complement.
CTGTTTTAAAGACCTGGAGGGAGGAGTGGGATTGAAGGGAGTGAGGGAGTTTGTTCCAGAGGCGGGAGAAAAGAGGAATGAAAGAGTGAAGGTGAGCAGAGAGCCGAGATTTCGGCAGTTTAACCATCAGAGGGTTGCTGGCAGATCTTGTGCGACCTGTAGGAATATTTGGGGGACAGAGCACAGAGAGAGCTGGGGGTGCAAGGCCGGAGAGGAGTCGGTAGAAGACAGAAAGACCACCTACCTGCCTGCGGTGAGTGAGTGAAAGGCCCTCAGAGATAGCTTCATCGCGGGAGATTCCAATAATTCAGAAAGCTTTGGTTTCAACAGCGTGAAGCCGAGCTAGGTGTGAGGCAGGAGCACCGGCCCATAGGGGAGAACAGTATTCCATTGAGCTGCGGATGAAAGCCTTGTATGTGGTGAGGAGCTCAGGTGTGCCGAGGAAGGACTTCGCACGACGGAGGATGCCCAGTCGGCGACTGGCTTTGGAGGCCAGCTTGGAAATGTGGTTTTCCCAAGAAAGATCATGGCAGATAGTGAGACCCAAAATCTTGAGCGACAGAACTTCTTGGAGAGGATTGTTGAGAAAGTAGATGGGAGGGTTGTCCAGTCGATCTTTTCGGAGAGACATAGTAAGAGTGTGAGATTTGTCAGGATTGAAAGACATGTTCCACTTGTTTGACCAGTCTGTGATTTTTTCCAGGTCTTCAGAGAGTGAGGAGGCAGCAGACTGCCGATCTGAGGGAAGAGGAATGGAGCGGCAGAGAGTGGAGTCATCAGCAAAGAGATAGAGAGGATTTTCGAGAGAGTCAGAGAGATCATTGATGAAGACCAGAAAAAGCACGGGGCCCAGAACACTGCCTTGGGGAACTCCAGCCTGAACAGGAAGAGGAGATGAGAGAAACCCATTCAGGGCCACACGTTGACGACGACTAGAGAGGAAGTCCGCCAGCCATGCGTGGAGATTTCCATGGATACCAAAGGAGGAGAGTTTGGTGAGCAGAGCGGGGTGCCAGACCGTGTCGAAGGCACGTGATATGTCGAGGGAGACAGCTCTAATTTCCTGTTTGGCATTGAGGACCTCCATCCATTGTTGAGACAGCAGAAGCAGCATGTCCAGAGTAGAGTGACCTGGTCTGAAACCAAATTGATGATCAGAGATCAAGCCATTGGAGAAGAGGAAAGATTTCATATCCGAAGCAATGATGGATTCCATGACTTTGCTGATAATTGGGAGAAGGCTGATTGGTCTGTAGTTGCTAGGATCTGTTTTTGCACCTTTTTTGTGCAAAGCGGTGATGTTGGCTGATTTCCAAGCAGATGGCAGTTGACCTTGAGCAAAAGAGAGGGTGAAGAGAACAGAGAGAGGGTGAGATAGAGCAGCAGAGCAGGATTTTGGGACCCGTGGGCTGATGCCGTCGGGTCCAGTTGCAGAATCAGAGTCGAGGGTTGACAGAAACTTTTCCACCTTGTCAGGAGGAAAGGACACGGAGTCCAGGAGCAGCAGGGTACTACTGGGTATGGTGGGTACAGAGAGGGATGGGTTTGGGACACAAGATTTAGAGGCAAACACAGAGTTGAGGCATTCAGCTTTTTCACGTGCGGAGTCAGCTGTGTAGCCGTTTGAGGTAAGGGAGGGGATGGAGGGGGAACAAACACCAGAAACAGATTTGACCAGACACCACCAGGATTTGGAAGAGGGAGACAGATAAGAGAGTTCGGTCTTGAGAACGGAGAGATATTGTTTCCTGGCTCTCCTGAGGGTGGACACACACTTGTTTCGGGCTTTGTGAAAGGAAATGAGATTTCCTTCCGTTGGATTTGCTTTCCAGGAGACGAAGGCAAGTTGTTTCTGGGCAACAGCCTCACCACAAGATTCCGTGTACCATGGACGGGAGGAAGGGTATGACAACTGAAGACGAGATGGGATAAATCTGTGCATGAGTAGACATACAAATAAACTAACATACAAACATAAACTAAACATACAAATAATATTGTAGACGAGGAGAAAGTAACACTGCAGGGATGACATTCCCATTCAAACAACAAAACACAACACACACGTCACATCAAATGGCAATGCGTGAACTGTGAAAGAGGAAGACGGCAACTGACAATGCATATGATAACAACAACCCTTTCATTGGCATCCAGACTAGAAACTGAAAAATTAAATGAGGTCCAAAGCTAAAATCTCGACATTCAATAACACGTCTGCCAAATAGTGTGCGTAGGTGGAAATAAAACTAGAAAGTATCTGAAAGTTCAAAGCCCGCCCGAGTCCGTTTGTATTCAGACGTCTTCTTCTTCCGTTTGCTCAAAATAACAAAAACAGTTAAAAAAAAAATACAAATTTAAAATTGATAAACTTATGCAGCCTCGACCTTTGAGCTTTAGATCTAAAAAAATAATCAGCTTCTAGCTTTTGATTGGTGAACCAATTATGTGACCCAATATGTAAATTTTTGAAATTCTGGATCAATTGGATGAAATTGGAAATGGACATTGGATGAAATTGGAATATGGAATTCTGCAACTGGACCTGATGGCATCAGCCCACGGGTCCTAAAATCCTGTTCTTCCGCTCTTTCACTCCCTCTCTCTGTTCTCTTCACCCTCTCTTTTGCTCAAGGTCATCTTCCATCTGCTTGGAAATCTGCCAACATCACCGCTTTGCACAAAAAAGGTGCAAAAACAGATCCCAGCAACTACAGACCAATCAGCCTTCTCCCAATCATCAGCAAAGTCATGGAATCCATCATTGCTTCAGATATAAAATCTTTCCTCTTCTCCAATGGCTTGATCTCTGATCATCAATTTGGTTTCAGACCTGGACACTCTACTCTGGACATGCTGCTTCTGCTTTCTCAACAATGGATGGAGGTCCTCAATGCCAAACAGGAAATTAGAGCAGTCTCCCTTGACATATCACGTGCCTTCGATACGGTCTGGCACCCCGCTCTGCTCACCAAACTCTCCTCTTTTGGTATCCATGGAAATCTCCACGCATGGCTGGCGGACTTCCTCTCTAGTCGTAGTCAACGTGTGGCCCTGAATGGGTTTCTCTCATCTCCTCTTCCTGTTCAGGCTGGAGTTCCACAAGGCAGTGTTCTAGGCCCTGTGCTTTTTCTGGTCTTCATCAATGATCTCTCTGACTCTCTTGAAAATCCTCTGTATCTCTTTGCTGATGACTCTACTCTCTGTCGCTCCATTCTTCATCCCTCAGATCGGCAGTCTGCTGCCTCCTCACTCTCTGCAGACCTGGACAAAATCACAGACTGGGCAAACAAGTGTAACATGTCTTTCAATCCTGACAAATCTCACACTCTTACGATGTCTCTCCGAAAAGACCGACTGGACAACCCTCCCATCCACTTTCTGAATAATCCTCTCCAAGAAGTTCTGTCACTCAAGCTTTTGGGTCTCTCTATCTGCCATGATCTTTCCTGGGAAAACCACATTTCAAATCTGGCCTCCAAAGCCAGTCGCCGACTGGGCATCCTCCGTCGTGCGAAGTCCTTCCTTGGCACACCTGAGCTCCTCACCACATACAAGGCTTTCATCCGCAGCTCAATGGAATACTGCTCTCCCCTCTGGGCTGGTGCTCCTGCCTCACACCTAGCTCGTCTTCACGCTGTTGAAACCAAGGCTCTGCTCTGCCATTCTGAAAAGCATTCAGAATCATTGGAATGTCCCGTGATGAAGCTAACTCCAAGGGCCTCTCACTCACTCACCGCAGGCAGGTTGGTGGTCTTTCTGTCTTCTACCGACTCCTCTCCGGCCTTGCCCCCCCCCCCCCCCCAGCTCTCTCTGGGCTCTGTCCCCCAAATATTCCTACAGGTCGCACAAGATCTGCCTGCAACCCTCTTATGGTTAAACTGCCAAAATCAAGACTCTCTGCTCACCTTCACTCCTCCATTCCTCTTTTTCCCACATCTGGAACAAACTCCCTCACTCTCTTCAATCCCACTCCTCCCTCCAGGTCTTTAAAACAGCTGTTCACCACCATCTCTTATCTTCCCCAAGGGAAAACCTTGATCTTTTCTTCCCCTGTTAATTCACCCCAAACGCTCGTCTTTCAAATTCCTTTTTCTTTCCTGAAATCCCTTGTAGTGTTCATTTGTTTATTCCATGTACCCAGCCCTCTCTCTTGCACAGATTTCCTGATGTCCCTGTTACCTACTGTTGTTGTGCCTCCCTCCCGCCTCCCCGCCCCCCCCCCCTTGTCTCCCACTCGCTTTATTATATGTTCTATGCGTTAGCTCTTATACAAGCCTCGACTTGGTATACAAAAAAATTGTATATTATTGATAAATGTTGGAGCTTGTGGGCAAGGCCAATCAATCCTCACATTTGATCTCCTCCATACAGTATTATTTAATAAATAACCTGAAGCCAATTCTCACCAACAGTTGTTTCACTTTGGGCTAAAAGTTTTGCTCACTGGGCATTAACACACAATGCGCTACTTCTAAAGGTACAGTGGAATATTTAATATCCACCAGGAATGTTCGTAGTAGGGAAAGCTAGTCTGTTGTCCCCTCCAAATGAATGCATACAATGCATCAATGCCTTTTAAGTACTGGGATGATAGTTTAGCGAGTCCAGGAATCAAACTCATACCAAACAGGGAAAAAGTGAGCATGCTCCCATCATATAAATGAATACATGGATTGGTACTGAGAGGCTGGGAGGGTGTACGAGTATTTACCTGCAATCAAAAGAGGTAAAGAGGTGTCTCTTACCTTGAGTCCAACTACTCCCTTTCGACCTGATTCACCAGGTGCCCCTTGTATACCCTGCATAACATCATAAGGTAAGATGGACCAAATCCGAAGGTAAGTAGTATACTGGAATAGCAAGGTACACTTCCAAATTCAGGAAAAGGACAATCCCAGCTTTTTAGGAAGTTTACAAAGTTGTCTTGAAACCCATAGCAAAGGCACATTTTGGCCTTCCACATGCAATGTTAACAGAGAAACAAAATCAGATTAAATTGTATTATTATATTATTTCATTTGTTCATATCCATACATCAAACCCAGCAGACCCTCCTCTTCCATGCTTGCCAGGTTTACCCTGCAGGAGCACGCACGCACATTGGATCAAGTCAATACATACGTTTACTGATCGTAAACACCACTACATGAAAGAATTAAACAAAAACAAATAAACTGTTAAATTTAAATTAAAAGAGAAACCAAATATGGTGATAGTTTACTGTGGAACATCTATTCTCAAATATTCTGAAAATACACGTAGACACAGCTGCGTACACCATTAGAGGGAAATTTCTCAGTTAAAAGCGTAAAAGTTTTCACTGAGTATTAGGAACATCGCAGAACACTCATTGATAAACTCAGGCCACCTGTTACATGTTTAGCCACCTTTTCATGAAGAAAGAGATGAGCACAAACAATAACAAACATTACAATCCCTGACCCTAACTGAGTTGACTTCAAACATCTGAGGCCTCAAGTCCAACCTGAGAGATCTCTTAATCCAGGCCGCTGCTGATAAAGCAGACGTCATCTGTTTAACAGAATCCTCAATATCTTCAAGTGTTCCTCCATTCTGTCCCTCAACCCTGCTGTTGGTGTGTTTCAATCCCTCCTCATCTCTTTCGACTGTTCTTTTTGTTCTGCCATGTCCAGGCTACTCCACGAGCCTAAGCCAAGAGCCTGTGTTATAGCTACTCCACGAGCCTACGCTGCAAGCCTACGCCGCGAGTCTGTGTTATAGCAACTCCATGAGCCTACACCACAAACCTGTTATAGCTACTCCACGAGCCTGCGTTATAGCTTCTCCACGAGCCTGCGTTATAGCTACTCCACGAGCCTGCGTTATAGCTACTCCACGAGCCTGCGTTATAGCTAATCAACGAGCCTGTGTTATAGCTACTCCACGAGCCTGTGTTATAGCTACTCCACAAGCCTGCGTTATAGCTACCCCACAAGCCTGTGTTATAGCTACTCCACGAGCCTATGTTATAGCTACTCCACGATCCTACGCCGCAAACCTGTTATAGCTACTACACGAATCTGTTATAGCTACTCCACGAGCCTGTGTTATAGCTAATCAACGAGCCTGTGTTATAGCTACTCCACGAGCCTGTGTTATAGCTACTCCACAAGCCTGCGTTATAGCTACCCCACAAGCCTGTGTTATAGCTACTCCACGAGCCTATGTTATAGCTACTCCACGATCCTACGCCGCAAACCTGTTATAGCTACTCCACGAATCTGTTATAGCTACTCCACGAGCCAACGTTATAGCTACTCCACAAGCCTGCGTTATAGCTACTCCACGAATCTGTTATAGCTACTCCACGATCCTACGCCGCAAACCTGTTATAGCTACTCCACGAATCTGTTATAGCTACTCCACGAGCCAACGTTATAGCTACTCCACAAGCCAGCGTTATAGCTACTCCACAAGCCTGCGTTATAGCTACTCCACAAGCCTGCGTTATAGCTACTACACGAATCTGTTATAGCTACTCCACGAGCCAACGTTATAGCTACTCCACAAGCCTGCGTTATAGCTACTCCACAAGCCTGCGTTATAGCTACTCCACGAGCCTGTGTTATAGCTACTACACGAATCTGTTATAGCTACTCCACAAGCCTGCGTTACAGCTACTCCACGAGCCTGTGTTATAGCTACTACACGAATCTGTTATAGCTACTCCACAAGCCTGCGTTACAGCTACTCCACGAGCCTGTGTTATAGCTACTACACGAATCTGTTATAGCTACTCCACGAACCTGTTATAGCTACTCCACGAGCCAACGTTATAGCTACTCCACAAGCCAGCGTTATAGCTACTCCACAAGCCTGCGTTATAGCTACTCCACGAGCCTGTGTTATAGCTACTCCACGAGCCTGTGTTATAGCTACTACACGAATCTGTTATAGCTACTCCACGAGCCTGCGTTACAGCTACTCCACGAGCCTGTGTTATAGCTACTACACGAATCTGTTATAGCTACTACACGAATCTGTTATAGCTACTCCACGAACCTGTTATAGCTACTCCACGAGCCAACGTTATAGCTACTCCACAAGCCAGCGTTATAGCTACTCCACAAGCCTGCGTTATAGCTACTCCACGAGCCTGTGTTATAGCTACTACACGAATCTGTTATAGCTACTACACGAATCTGTTATAGCTACTCCACGAGCCTGTGTTATCGCTACTCCACGAGCCTGTGTTATCGCTACTCCACGAGCCTGTGTTATCGCTACTCCACGAGCCTGTGTTATAGCTACTCCACGAGCCTGTGTTATAGCTACTCCACGAGCCTGTGTTATATCTACTCCACGAGCCTGTGTTATAGCTACTCCACGAGCCTATGTTATATCTACTCCACGAGCCTGTGTTATCGCTACTCCACGAGCCTGTGTTATAGCTACTCCACGAGCCTGTGTTATATCTACTCCACGAGCCTGTGTTATCGCTACTCCACGAGCCTGTGTTATAGCTACTCCACGAGCCTGTGTTATATCTACTCCACGAGCCTGTGTTATCGCTACTCCACGAGCCTGTGTTATAGCTACTCCACGAGCCTGTGTTATAGCTACTCCACGAGCCTGCGTTATAGCTACTCCACGAGCCTGTGTTATCGCTACTCCACGATCCTACGCCGCAAACCTGTTATAGCTACTACACGAATCTGTTATAGCTACTCCACGATCCTACGCCGCAAACCTGTTATAGCTACTCCACGAATCTGTTATAGCTACTCCACGATCCTACGCCGCAAACCTGTTATAGCTACTCCACGAATCTGTTATAGCTACTCCACGAGCCAACGTTATAGCTACTCCACAAGCCAGCGTTATAGCTACTCCACAAGCCTGCGTTATAGCTACTCCACAAGCCTGCGTTATAGCTACTACACGAATCTGTTATAGCTACTCCACGAGCCAACGTTATAGCTACTCCACAAGCCTGCGTTATAGCTACTCCACAAGCCTGCGTTATAGCTACTCCACGAGCCTGTGTTATAGCTACTACACGAATCTGTTATAGCTACTCCACAAGCCTGCGTTACAGCTACTCCACGAGCCTGTGTTATAGCTACTACACGAATCTGTTATAGCTACTCCACGAACCTGTTATAGCTACTCCACGAGCCAACGTTATAGCTACTCCACAAGCCAGCGTTATAGCTACTCCACAAGCCTGCGTTATAGCTACTCCACGAGCCTGTGTTATAGCTACTCCACGAGCCTGTGTTATAGCTACTACACGAATCTGTTATAGCTACTCCACGAGCCTGCGTTACAGCTACTCCACGAGCCTGTGTTATAGCTACTACACGAATCTGTTATAGCTACTACACGAATCTGTTATAGCTACTCCACGAACCTGTTATAGCTACTCCACGAGCCAACGTTATAGCTACTCCACAAGCCAGCGTTATAGCTACTCCACAAGCCTGCGTTATAGCTACTCCACGAGCCTGTGTTATAGCTACTACACGAATCTGTTATAGCTACTACACGAATCTGTTATAGCTACTCCACGAGCCTGTGTTATCGCTACTCCACGAGCCTGTGTTATCGCTACTCCACGAGCCTGTGTTATCGCTACTCCACGAGCCTGTGTTATAGCTACTCCACGAGCCTGTGTTATAGCTACTCCACGAGCCTGTGTTATATCTACTCCACGAGCCTGTGTTATAGCTACTCCACGAGCCTATGTTATATCTACTCCACGAGCCTGTGTTATCGCTACTCCACGAGCCTGTGTTATAGCTACTCCACGAGCCTGTGTTATATCTACTCCACGAGCCTGTGTTATCGCTACTCCACGAGCCTGTGTTATAGCTACTCCACGAGCCTGTGTTATATCTACTCCACGAGCCTGTGTTATCGCTACTCCACGAGCCTGTGTTATAGCTACTCCACGAGCCTGTGTTATAGCTACTCCACGAGCCTGTGTTATAGCTACTCCACGAGCCTGTGTTATAGCTACTCCACGAGCCTGCGTTATAGCTACTCCACGAGCCTGTGTTATCGCTACTCCACGAGCCTCGATATTGTATTTATTTTAGCACTCATTTTGTCATGTTCGGGGAGACGGAGTTTAAAAAGTGGAAATGATGAAACAAGGAAAATCCAATAACAGAGATTCACTTTTATGTGACAATTGTTTAAAAATTTCACTTTTAGATGAATTCTTTCAATTTCATTACTTTTCACTCAGTATATATTTTTCAAAATTTCAGTTAAATCTTTTCACTTTTAAATAAATTTCAAACTTTAAATTTTACATCTTTGTTTAAAAAAACAAATGCACCACTACATAGGAAATGCAGACACAACGTTATTTGTTTGTGTGAATATGACCATTTTTCCTGGTAGTTTGGCAAACATCGTCACCAGCCCTGACCACAAGCCAAAATTCCCATGGGAGCCCAAAGTCGCACAACCGCATTACTGTGCAGTCTGGATCAGGGCAGGATCCTTGCTAAATATCATGGAGATCGAGCCACAAAGCATTCACTTCACTCTTCGGTTTGTTGGACGTCACCCATGATGAAGAAGCATCAAATTTCAGCCATGTCTTGCTGCAACGAGTGAACTCACGGTATCATGTGTGGGTTGGAATACAGTTTGTGAAATAGTAGTCCAAGGGTTAATACTGATGGAATATGCAGCTGGATTGAGTTAAACCCAAAGATGTGGAATTTTGATGGTTTGTCAAACTTTTGATTATCAGTAAAGGTTGGGGGTGGGGGGGGCACATGATCACCTGGCTACATGTGATCATGTGATTGGGTGATCACATGACAAGTTCCGTCTTGTGATAAACTGAGATGGAAGCTTTGGATTGTTGCATTTCCATGTCCAGGTGGTTGGTTTTAAACAGTTAATATGGCTTGTTGAGATGCGGACAAATGCAGCTATGGGTCTGGCTGGTAGATACCGGCTACACATGTCATGCTGGAGCTTGAATTATTGGAATGATTTAATATCATGATGGATCATGATGAATTTCAGGTTCAAGTGAAGACTCACGTTTAGAGTCAAATAATTAATTAATTCGATGATCTATCTCCTGAAATCTATCTCCAACAGCCTGGTGTTGGCTTAGCGGTTAGGGTGCCGGCTTGGGATCCTAGGATCCAGGGTTCGAATCCCGGTCGATCGCTGAATTAACGCCAGGGGGGTTGACTCAGCCTGTCATCCTTCCGAGGTCGGCAAATTGAGTACCAGCTTGCTGGGATGAATGATCACGGTGAGTACCCCAATTTAGAATAGGTACACCGTATCCCTGCGCATCGTAAGAGGCGACCAAGGGTTGGCGTCAGGAAGGGCATCCGGCCATAAAAACATTGCCTCAAACAGGGAACCATGATTGTCATGGGGCCCGCAAGGCTAACCCCCGCTCCAGCGGGGAAAATGGCCTTAAAACGATCATTCATTCATTCATTATTATCTCCTGAAATATCGCACATTCTCACACTCTTTCCATGAAAGGACGGTCTGACAAATCCTGACGTCTATCTGTTCAACAATCCTCTTGAAGAAGTTCAGCCACTCAAACTTTTGTTTTTCAGTATCAGCCACGATTTTCATGGGTAAACCACAAGTCAAAGTTGACCTCCAAAGTCAGTCACCGACTGGGCATCCTCCATCATGCAATGTCTTTCCTTGCCCCACCTGAACTCTTATCCAACTACTAGGCCTTCATCCGCAGCTTAATGGACTACTCCCCTCTGGGTTGGGGCCTGCCTCACATCTTGCTCAACTCTATACCATGGAAACCAAGGCCTTCAAGATTATCGGAATCTTCCACGATGAAGCTGCTTCTATGGGCCTATCACTTTAACATCATAGATAGGTTGATGGTCTCTTTCTCTTCTTTCAATTCCTTTCTGGTGCTGCACCCTCTGCTCTTTCCATGCTTTGTACCCCACAGATTTCTGCAGCTCCCACACAGCCCACCATCAACCGCCTTCTGGTGAAACTCCCAAAATTCAGGATCACTGCTCACCTCCACTTCCATTCCTATTTTTCCCACCTGTGGAACCAACTTCCAATCTCATTATTCCCTTCGGGTCTTCAAGACAGCTGTTCACACCATCTCAGATCATCCCTCATCCTTGACCTTTTTTTTTTTTACCCCCATGACCCTCCCTAAGCTCACCTCTTTTCAAATTACCATTTTTTCCTTCCTGAGAGTTTGTTTCTGCCTCCACCTGGTCCACTCCGTGTGTCCCTCCTTCTCTAGATCCCTTCATTCTTCTCTAGATCCCTTCATTCTTCTCTAGATCCCTTCATTCTTCTCTAGATCCCTCCATTCTTCTCTAGATCCCTTCATTATTCTCTAGATCACTTAATTCTTCTCTAGATCCCTTAATTCTTGTCTAGATCCCTTCATTCTTCTCTAGATACCTTAATTATTCTCTAGATCCCTTCATTCTTCTCTAGATCCCTTCATTCTTCTCTAGATCCCTTCATTCTTCTCTCGATCCCTTCATTCTTCTCTCGATCCCTTGTTTGTCCATCTCCCTCTATTTTGTCCCTCAATCCTGCTGTTGGTGTGTGTTCCCCCTTCTCTTTCTACTGTTCCTTTTGTTCTGTTATGTCCTGATCCATTATATGTTGTAGCTATTCCATGAACCTTCACTTTGTATACATTAAAAAAAATCCAGAAAGAACAGTAAATATCAGGTAGGCAAATATCAAATTGCAAATTCAGTGACTTTCCAAGTATTTTTTGTGGAGGCAGCCACGTGTCATGATTGTCTGTTCAATGAATGACATTACTCATGTTTATGGTTTCATGATCAGCGATGAAACAGATGTGATGCCACAAGTAAATGACTGCAAAACATCAGGGGCGGAGTGTATTTGGGAGGATGGGGGATTAGGGAGTTGGAGGGGGGAGAGGGTCGTAAGTGCAGGGGATCAGATTCACTTCGGTTACCTTTCCATCCAATTTAGAAGATGCAGAACACACATCTTAAATATGAAGTCACAATGTACCTTGAAGGAAATGTTTATCGTGAAGAGAGTGAAGAATAATGATTGGGTTTTGTATTTAATTGATATAACTAATGAAGTGATGTGGTCAGGCCTACCCTTTGTCCAAGCGGTCCAGGCTCACCCTTGGCCCCCGTCATTCCAGGCTCAGACATACCCTGCAAACCACAATAGACACACCTTTGTGCCACACCCACGAACACCCTCATACTCACAAACAATCAGCAATGAAACAAATTCAAGTTCCACAATTGCTTTAATCATACATATCAGTGTCGATGAGGAATTATATGAGACAATAATGAGGACGGCACTTGGTGGATGGAGCGCATACCTCCGCCAGGTTGAACAGGTTACGTTCTCAATCCACGGATCTAGGCCGGATCTGGATCCGGACATGAACCGAAATCTAATCGGCTTGTTCTTGTCACCGAACTCGTTTATCCACCTAGTTTTGTCACAATCCATCCACAACTTTTTGAAAAGTCGTGCGATTTAGCGTTTTTGGCCCTAACTCTCAAAGGTGAAGGATCATTTAATAAATTATAGTATCCGGATCCAGATTCTGATCTTCACCAAAATCTAACCAAATTGTACGTGTGATGAACCGAGACTGTCCACTAAGTTTCGTCTGAATCCGTCCATAACTTTGTCAGATATGATGCTCATAGATGGTGGCGGAAATACGAGGTAATTAAAAACAAAACTCAACTAGCACGCCACTCAGTAGTGCGCATACTCCCGCCGTGGGTTTAGTTGGAATAATACGTTTTGTTTAACATCCCCTCTCCCCAAAACAATAAATGAAAAAGAAAGTAGGCCCTAACTGTCAGAGAATTTATTTTGATATATCTCGGAATTGGAGGAGAAAAACATCATTTAAGAATAAGAATAAAAGCTTTAATGCAGTAAAACTGAAAAAAGAAGTCCCCAAAAAATTTACAAAATAAATTCCTGGATCGGGAATAATATCCTGAGCTTCACCAAAAACTAATCAATTCTTCCTTATCCCAAGGGCAATCATCCCACCAACTTTCATCCAAATCCGTTCAGAACTTTTCCAGATATCTTGTTCACAAACACACGAACACACACACACACACACACACACACACAAACGGACGGACACGATCGAATGCATTACACCCTGGCGGGAGTAATAAACCTGAAAATCGCAGAGCCAGAACCAGAATTATTTATTTGGTCTGGGAAGCCCATACGAGGTTTCTTCTTCTTCAGCTTCTCACAACCCTGGGTGAATGTGCGATCTTTTAAAAAAAAGTTGGAATTTGGCCAAATCTGTTTTATTCGTTTGTTAATATACCTCAGCCATTGCCAAATCTGGAACTAAGTCTTTATAAGTTCATCAAATACTGAGACCGCGAATGACATTCGCTGAGCTAAATGTTGATATCTCTTCTGAGGGGAAAAACAAAAACAAAAAAAACAGTTTTAAAGCATTATACGTATCAAACGATACATTTTATGAAACGGGTAAACCTAATACCCACTTTGGTGGTTTTAAAATTACAGAATATGTCTTTATTAGAAAAAGAAAAAAATGAACATTGAAGACGACGCTGCTAAAAAAAATACACCGCTCTAACGCATAACCACAAGTCTAAACTATATTTACAACAAATATGAAAACTATTTTCATATCACAATGTTAAATATAGAATATATAGAAGATAATGTTAAAAAAAAAATTAGCCCTATCTTCCAATGGTAAAAAAATCGTTCAAAAATTCCTGGATCGGGAATAATATCCTGAGCTTCACCAAAAACTAATCAATTCTTCCTTATCCCAAGGGCAATCATCCCACCAACTTTCATCCAAATCCGTTCAGAACTTTTCCAGATATTCTGTTCACAAACACACGAACACACACACACACACACACGGACACGATCGAATGCATTACTCCCTTGCGGCAGTAACAATCAAAACGAAGAATAAAAGAAAATTTTGAACATTGAAAAAATTTTCAGTTTACGAATTGATTCTTCATTGAAACAGGTCCAGCAAATAAAGTGTCGTGGTGATAGTCGGGGGTTTTGCTTCAGTTAAAATACCAACCGGTATTGAAACAAAAAAGTGCAAAACCACAAACTGCTGGAATTCTGACATCAGCATGCGGGAATTCAAAAGACAAGTACAAACTCCTCCAGCAAACACTTTTGAAGGAAAAGGGAAAACCCTCCAGGTACTCTCCTTAAGCATCTCAAACTCAATTGTCCCATTTGTCAACAGTTTGAATGACTTCTGGCAAATGTGCTTCGTAAAATTTCTCCCTTTTCCAAGAACTTCTGGAATTTTCAGAGAAATTAAATTACAAGAAAGCAATACTAAAACAAACATCTGTATACATTAAAATTCCATGTTCATGTCAATCTAAGCGTATTTATTCATCGATTACTTGCCCTTTACCTCTTGCACAACACATGTGTCATTCCTCTTTGTTCATGCGATGACCACATTCACTACACTAGGCTTTGCACAGTAGAGTAACATAGTGTAACTATTCTGAAAACCTACAACTTATTTGCTGCTTGATAAAGTAACAAGACTAAAGCATGAAGTCTCACCGGAATGCCGGCCTGGCCTCGAGGTCCAGGCATTCCTCGATCTCCGCTCTCCCCCTAGGAAAGGAGCACAGCAATTGCACGTGCCATGGTTTCAAAAACGTGCACGTACTGCTCATTCTAAGGCTCGAAGAACAAGTTATTAAAAAAAAAAAAAACTTGGGAAAGGTTGGGAAGAGAATGAGACATGGACGTGACTTAACTGCACATCATTCTCCAATATGTAGTTCGTTTAATTTGCTGGTCATTCATCATAAACATTCAAACCTTTGGGCCCTTGTAGGTTTCTTCATATTGTACGGGTGAGCGTTTGAGCTCTTCCAGGGAAGCAGGACGGCCAGGAGGTCCACGGAAACCTTTTTCTCCCTGAGAAAGAAACATAGAACCTCAGTGTGTTCTTTATAATGAGGAGCAGAAAGGTGAAAATATGACTAAGAGTCATGGACTAGTTCACTGTCTACTTTTATATCCACTAATTTAGGCTTGTCACAGTATACACTATGCACGCATGAAAAGCCTCCAGGAAGGTTTGAACAGTGACACATTTGTATTTATTGGAAGCAAAATATAAAATAACATATACGGATGAAATGTTGCCATATTCTTTCCTCACACCATTGATTCCAAATTTATAATATTGCACTCATATTCAGTCATATTTCAGTCATATCTGAAGACTTCTTGATTTGATTTTCAGAATTTTCATTGTGACAACACCAGTAAACTAGAATGACATTCGGTAGAGAGGAAACCTCCGCAAGGCTGAACAGTCTACGTTTTGTATCCCACTGATAGGCCGGATCTGGATTTGGACCTGAACCAAAATATAATCGGCTTGTTCATGTCGCCAAACCAACTCATCCACCAGTTTTGTCCAAATCCGTCCACAACCTTTTGACATGCTATATATATCGTTTTTGGCCCCATCACTCAATGGTGAAAAATCACTTGAAAAATTCTCTGATCCAGATTCGAATCTTCACAAATATTGAATCAATTCTTCCTTGTGACACACCCAACCTGTCCACCAAGTTTCCTCCAAATCCGTCCACAACTTTTTGAAATATCATGCTATATATAGTTTTTTGCCATATCTCTCAACGGTGAAAAATCACTTTAAAATTCTCCGATCCATATCCGGATCCGGATGTTCACCAAAATCTAATTATTTCGCGCTTGTCACATACCCAACCTCTCCACTAAATTTTGTCTAAATCCATCCACAACTTTTTGAGATATCCTGCTCACAGACAGACAGACAAACAGACAAACAGACAGGGGTAAAAACATAACCTCCACCCACCTTTGGTGGATTACGCTTTATGCCTTTAATTAATTAATAAAATTGAGTTTACTTTAAAATTAATTAATTAATCGTTCCTTAATGGAATTACCCTTTACAAGCCTATGATACCCGGAAGGCAAGTTGCATGTTCCAATGCAAAAAGACAGCCATCAGTATGACAGTAGCAGCACCCCAGCACCAGTGGTGTGTTTGCATCAAATAGTTCGGTTTTTTCCATTTTTGAAAAGATGTTATATATTTGTTAAAGTCTTTGCAAAATTAGGTAACAGTTGAAAGTTACCATCTATATATATAAACGCGAGTTGTCTGTGTGTGTCCAGTTTTTGTGTGTCCACGTTTTATTCAGAGATGGCTGAACGGATCTTCGTCAAACTTTAAGAGGTTCATCAGTGAGTGCCTGGGTGTGTTTTAGGCCCCAAAAAAAATAATCTGAAAAAGGTTGTTTTTTTTTACTAAAAAAAAACAAACAAAAAAAACAATCGCTCGATCGTGCCTAATCCTTTTTTAATTAATGACAGTTATATACAAGTACACATTCACATAAATAAATACAAAGCAATTACCAGACATTTGAATTCAAATAAATCAAACAATTCCCGAAGTGTACGAATTTGGTAGTATGGCTTCTTCTTCTTCCTGATCGGCATCACACTTAACTCAGAAACGTGGGCCACATTCACTCAGAAACGTGACCCACATTCACCTCCCCCTCCCCTTCGCCCCCTCCCCATCCCCTCCTCCCCTCATCCTGCCTCCCCCCTTCCCTCCCCTCCCCCCCCCCCCCCCCCCACCTCCCCCGCCCGGAAACGCCGGGTACTTCTGCTAGTTGATGATAAGCCTAAAAAAGGTATTCCAATGGAAATTCCATTATTGTCATAAGCTTGTATCATTTATGCTTTGGCAACTGAAGTCATCACTTGTGATCGAAACCTTTAAAAAGGATTTATGACATAATTGTCGCTGTTGGAGCTTGGGAAACTTTGTCGTTGTGGGAGCACGTGTGGTGTGGGGATAGCCTGGCACAGCAGGGAGCACGTGGCAGTGGATATACAAGCCGGCCGGCCGTGGGGCAAGGGCGAAGAGAGCTCGTCATTGCCTCGTAGTTGGTGAGTATGCCAGCCAAAGGGGAATGAAGAGGCAAGTCGGTGTCAGGAACTAGTCAGCGCCTCGTAGTTGGTGAGTAGGCCAGCCAAAGGGGAATCAAGAGGCAAGTCGGTGTCGAGAACTAGTCAGCGCCTCGTAGTTGGTGAGTCAGCCAGACAATGGGGAATCAAGGGGCAAGTCGGTGTCGGGAATTATTCAGCGCCTCATAGTTGGTGAGTAGGCCAGCCAAAGGGGAATCAAGAGGCAAGTCGGTGTCGAGAACTAGTCAGCGCCTCGTAGTTGGTGAGTCAGCCAGACAATGGGGAATCAAGGGGCAAGTCGGTGTCGGGAACTAGTCAGCGCCTCGTAGTTGGTTAGTCAGCCAGCCAAAGGGTAATCAAGAGGCAAGTCGGTGTCGGGAACTAGTCAGTGCCTCGCAGTTGGTGAGTCAGCCAGCCAAAGGGGAATCAAGAGGCAAGTCGGTGTCGAGAACTAGTCAGCGCCTCGTAGTTGGTGAGTCAGCCAGCCAAAGGGTAATCAAGAGGCAAGTCGGTGTCGGGAACTAGTCAGCGCCTCATAGTTGGTGAGTAAGCCAGCCAAAGGGGAATCAAGAGGCAAGTCGGTGTCGGGAACTCGTCAGCGCCTCGTAGTTGGTGAGTAGGCCAGCCAAAGGGGAATCAAGAGCCAAGTCGGTGTTGGGAACCCGTCAGTGCCTCGCAGTTGGTGAGTCAGCCAGCCAAAGGGTAATCAAGAGGCAAGTCGGTGTCGGGAACTAGTCAGTGCCTCGCAGTTGGTGAGTCAGCCAGCCAAAGGGTAATCAAGAGGCAAGTCGGTGTCGGGAACTAGTCAGTGCCTCGCAGTTGGTGAGTGGTCGGAAGTCAGACCCGACACCAGAGACAGAGTCGATGGGAGCCAATTGGTGCCAAGTGAGTCTCACAGTCAGCTCAGTGAGTAGTAGCACTACAGTACGAGCCATTTTAGCCAGGTCAACTGCAGTCGCAGTACGAGCGATGGGGCCGCTCCTTGCAAGCCCATCAGCCTCACCTGAGTCTCACGCCACAAAGAAAGCTCTTCTCCACATACACTTCAATTTCTGTCTTCATGTGTTAATTTAGACCAAGATAGGCGAGGTGTCCAACCTTGTCTAGCTTAAGCACATTGCCACAATCAATTCCCCCCTGCCCCCTTTCTTTTCATTGTGTTGATTTACTGCATGTTCCCCATCCCAGTCAAAACTTAATAAAGCTGTTTTCTTCAAAGGCATTATTACTGTGGATTTTGAGCCATGGAATCACCCCAAGCATAACCAAATTCCCTTTACAATTAAATACGTGCAGCGAACCCAAGTTGCCCTGCCTGATGTTGGCTTAAGCCAGAGTTATGCTTCTGCGAAGATGCATGTAAACGTCTCTGCGTAGCTACGCAGAGAAGGGGTTTATGGGTAACTGTAGCCCGCAGAGGCTAGCAGAGGGGTCTATGCGCACACCTCCAAAATCTCAACAACACGTTGCGCGTATCCTTGGTCGTGTGCGTCAAACAAATGCCAATTGGTTGAGCAGGGAAGTATATCCGGTAGCATTGGGGATTGGGCCCAGATCCAAAATGGAACTAAAACGAAGAACCAAAGCATTCAAATGGAGAATAGCAATGGAGCAGTTTGAGGAGCGACTCTCAGATGAGGTTCGCAAATACAAACATTTGTTTGACACCTCATCAAAATATTATTAAAATAACCAGGCTACAATGACTTCTTGGAGGGAGATAGGGAAAGATTAGATAAAGATCCGGGAGTTTGCAAGGAGAAAAGGAAGGTGATGCGAGACAAATTTGTGCGGCTGAAGAATGAAGACAAAGAGTGGGGACTCTGGGCCCGGGGGGGGGGGGGGGCAGAAAGTACCAGACTACTGAAGATAAAGAGTGGGGACTCTGGGCCCAGGGGGCAGAAAGTACCGGACTACTATATTATGGCTCCATGGATTTGTTAAACACCGTGAAACTGAGACCAATTTCTTCAGTAATTAATTTGAGGTAAGACAATGGAGGCTTTCAATGGTAAATGCAACACTGCCCTACTAGTGCACACGTTAACGTTACGTACAAGTATGTTGGCACACACCCATGTGGACGTCTGTGGGCGACACCCATGCATGTTCGCAGACTCGCAGACGCAGAATCATAAATCCGGCTTTAACGGTTCGGCTGCTGGCTTGGGATCCTATGATCCTGGATTTGAATCCCGGTCAATAGATGAATTAACGCCAT
The DNA here is from genome assembly GCF_964187855.1 of Myxine glutinosa. NCBI lineage: Eukaryota > Metazoa > Chordata > Myxini > Myxiniformes > Myxinidae > Myxine > Myxine glutinosa. Next base: position 111,381,967 of record NC_136269.1, on the reverse strand, counting down.
AGGGGTTGACTCAGCCTGTCATCCTTCCGAGGTCTGCAAATTGAGTACCAGTTTACCGGTAATTCCCTGTGTGTCGCAAGAGGAGACTAACAGGGTTGGCGGCAGGAAGGGCATCCGGCCGTAAAACATTGCTTCAAAAAGGGGACCAGGGTGCCCGAAAAAGGCTCAACCACCGCTCTGCGGGGAAAAATGGCCTCGAAAGGCGGTTCAAGTTGCCCTGCATGTGTGGAATGACTCTGCCCGGCATCTTGGGAGTTAATATCAGAAGGGAGACCGAGTCTGTTATATTACTTTAAAACTGTGTTTATACATAACTAGCCGAAAGCACCCGGCATTGCCCGGGTTCTTTTTGAATGAATTTACTACTATAATTCAGCTTATACTCGCCGCCGTAAAAGATTGACTACTATAATTCAGCTCAGCTTTTAATTGCGAAATTGGCCCAGCCCGGCCGAGGCGGTCTCGACCGGCCTCACCACCTAGCCTATAACCTTCCCAGGGCCCGTCCCGACATTTTTAGTTCTTTTTGAATGAATTTACTACTATAATTCAGCTTTTACTCGCGGCCATAGAAGATTGACTACGATAATTCAGCTCAGCTTTTAATTGCGAAATTGGCCCAGCCCGGCCGAGGTGGGCCTCGACCGGCCTCGCCACCTAGCCTATAACCTTCCCGGGGCCCGTCCCGACATTTTTTGTTTCAGAGGTTTCCTCCTATCTTTCACCGTTCAGGAGATTAGCGCGTGCAGACAAACAAGCAATAACTTTATTTTATATATATAGATGAATAAAATTAAGAAAGACTTGCAAAGATTTCACTGTCACATCCATCCATCTACATCCAAATCACGCCCATCATGCCAATGATCTCTCTTGGGCAAACCACAAAATTTCAAAGTTGACCTCTAAAGCCAACCACTGACCTCCACCATATAAAGTCCTTCCTTGACACACCTGAACTCCTATGCACCGACAAGGTTGATGAAGTACGCTCGGTTGATGGAGTATATGTATATGTATGTATGTATGTATGTATGTATGTATGTATGTATGAAGTCCTGTGGCCTTGAGGTTTCCTTGCTGGTAAGTCTTTTTGTGACACTATAAAGAAGGCCTTGAATCCTGATATGATTTATTACCAGGAGGGATCAATTGGAATTAATTATAATAAACATTGACCAACCTTGGAACCCCGTGGTCCATAAAACTGAAGACCCACGTTGCCCTGAGAAACACAATAAATCAACAGTAAATAAGAGCCAAAAGATTCACATTGAACATTTTCATTCAAGAACCAAATGCATCCATTTCCACGTCACATTTTCATGTCTTAACGGTGGTGGAAACAAATGTAAAAGAAAATGTCTGTGATGTAGTGTTTCTATTAATAGCTCTGTGCTGTCTGCGCAGATCCTCTTGGTGCATACACTCACCAATCCATGCCATAACCGAGCCAAAGCCATTAAACATCAACCTGGCACACCCGTTGGAACAGCCTGATTTAGATTGCACAATTGGGGTGCCCACATCACTGTATCAACATTTCACATCGGCATTTTCAGATGGTAGAAAGTTTGTCCACCAAACATGGCTATTCTCGCAAATTCCCTGGTATTGTATGATGTTATGTAAAAATGCATGACTCCAAAAAAAACGTTTTCCAAATTTGAACATACTACTATAATTGGTAACATCCTGCGAATGTGGTGCATTGGCAATGCAGCCGTGGTAGCTGCCACTGCTTTCTGGTTTAGAACATGCCAAGGAATTAACCAAATACTTCAGAGATGAAACCTTGAAAAATTATTTGTGCGCTCAGAATAAGCGATCTTATAAACATACTAGTGGGGCATGCTTACATGTTGCGTAAGATTATACATTGTAAGCAATAACAAACCGTGCTTCATACTTGGTACATAATAAATATAAGCTTTATGATTGTACGCAACCAGCTGCGACCCACTGCTACATATAAATTTAGGTTTTTAAAATATGTTTTTGTTATTTTACAGACGTGTTTACTGTTTTTACGTAAATTTTCATTGAGATTTTTATTTCACGGTTTACAGTTATATATTTTACAATTTTCAAAAGCTGGATATTTGTTGAGGTTTTTTTACGGATGCGTTTACGGTTTTTTAATGTAAATTTTCATTTACGGATGCTTTCCGGCGGTTCTGCCATTTTTCCCGGTGTACCAGTCTCGATGTCCGTCTGCACTCCAAATTTCAGCTTTCTACTACACTTGGAAGGTACTGAACATTAATATCAGTCAATCAGTGGTTAGAAAGAGATTATATATATATATATATATATATATATATATGATATGTTGTGGCCACTTAGAGGTGCGTAAAACATGTTAATGGTAGTGCTACATGCATAAATATAGTTATGACATCTGCCTTGAGGTTCTTTTTCATGAGCACATGGAGTTTGGTTCAATCTCAGGATGTTTCTGGTAGATGGAGAAGTATTAAAGTTGCTCGTGGAGAAAATGCATTCAACTACTTATAACGCATTAATGTAGCGTGAACAGACCTTTTCTCCAGGAGGACCAGGAGGGCCATCGTTTCCCTGCAGGCATAAGAAAAAGTTAGTTACATTCAATGTCAGACATTTTATGTTTGAATAATAATAAAAAAGATATTCAAAAGAAGAAAAAAAAGTCAACAGAGTAATTTTGGAGGATGAAAGAGGGAAAATGGTGTGAAAGTAACAGACCAAAGAATGTGAAGAGAAAACGACAATTGTGGAAGACAAATGGAAAAGGAAAATAAGAAGAAAATTGGTCTGAAGTCAAGAGTATGTGGAGTGAGGGACTTGCCCTGGCACCAGAAGAACCAGAAGGACCAGCAGGCCCAGGTTGGCCGATTCTGCCAGGCGAACCCTGTAGAAATGGGTCCAAGATTAATATTCGTGCAGAAGTCTCAATGCTTTGAATAACTTTATTTGTTTCCACTATTATATAAATAAATGTGTGAAGTGGTGATGTATGAAGCAGTTTGAAAGCAAAACTGAGGGATACAAAGCAATCATGGACCATTCCTACCAAAACAATAAACCTACCTTTTGCCCATGGGTGCCAGGGATTCCTTTATCACCATTGAGTGGCAGCAAAACCCCAGTAATTTTGGCAGAATCACCCTATGAAAAAAATCCAGGAAAATAAAACAAATAACATACATTAATTAAAAATAAGATAAAGACATAAAATGCCATAGCCCCATGCCAACCATGGTTTTAGTAATTTTGCTGTATGGAGTTAAAGGCCGTCAGTTGGCTATTTATGGTCAGATGACAAAGCAAAATCTTCTGCATATGAAGAAAATAGGTCCATGCATGTCCGAGAAATGGATGCGGCGCATTTAAATATCAAAATGGTCGCCAGTCGGCCATCTTGGATCTGATCTGGAAAAAAAAAATAATGTGCCCTATCCATTTAAATAATGTGCCCCCTCTGGGTACTACTGCCGGGTACCCCTGCTAGTATGTATATATATATATATATATATATAGATAGATATATATATATAAATACTGTATATATATATATATATATATATATATATATATATATATACACAGTTCATTATTATTTGTGCAAACATTAGGGCCAAAAAAAACTTTCATCTGATTTTTCATTTGCTCCTATTTATGTTTCTCGTAATTCCTAGACTAGCAAGTTGCCCATGCCCACATGGGATTCTAAACGGGGTAGGGATGGTGGCAACAAAAATGCAAATGGCATCTTCTGTCATCGAGCCGGCAAGCTGAGAACAACAATTCACATTTATTGCCACACCTGATGCATTAGAAATGTTCTAATGGCAGCGAGATGCTCCATTTGCAACTTTGTTCGATATGTAACCTTTTCATGCCTAGTGTCTGGAATAAAAATTTGTATTGATGTCCAAGCCAATGACCAATTGCAAATTAATAGTAGGATTGTCCTTGACTCCTTATAAGGATGTATTAAAAATATATTTTTTTCATGTAATTTCACTTGGACATGGATTGTTGAATGTTGTGCCACGATGAAGCAAAATGCATGATGCTTTGTGCACATTTCCTCCAAGATTTCTTCGATTGCACAGGTGAAAAACATGAAATTCAAAATTAGTGAACAAAGAGTTGTGGTCAGGTGTCTCGAGACTCTTTGTTCCTGAATTTGTTCCTCTGAAATTGTTACAGGTGTGAAACCTTACCACAGCTCGAATTATCACTTGTATCTTTTTTGCTCAAAATAGATAATGCTTCATTATTTTAACTTCTGTTTTCCTCATTAAATGTGCTTACCTTAGTGCCAGGTAAACCAGGTTGGCCCTGCAAAGAAAGGATGCCACACACACAGTGTTTGAAGAAAAGTGGAAACCTTGGACAAAAAAACAACAACTTTAAATGGGAAAAACATGAATATAAATGGCTTATATACAATTATTTACAGGTATCTGGAGTTTTTGTCTGACAAAGGAAGATGTCATTTCATCCAACATGAGGCATGAGGCATTCATAAGAGCTTCGTAAATATAAAATATGGAGTTACGTATTAAGTAATAAGTTTAAGTTAAGGGTGTCAGGGTTAAGGAGGGTTATTAAGGAGGTTTCTAATTAATGCGAATTAATCAATTTTAATGAATTAATCAGGTTCGAGAATTAAGCAGGGTGTCCTGCCTGCCATCACTGATTGTTGGTGAATGTTTAATTTCCCGCATTGTCTTTTTTTTCTTTTTTCTTTTTTTTTTGTATACTGAATCGAGGCTCGTGAAAGAGCTAACATTTATTTCACAAACAAATCAACCAGACAAACAAAATATACAAAAAGAGGGAGCGGAAGACAAGATGGGGAGAGAAGGGGAAGCGCACAACCACAACATTTGAGAGCAGGGAGAAGTGTGGGAGGGAGAGGGCTTGGGGGCAGGAGGTGTGGGAAGGGGGGGGGGGGGGGGGGACTTTTGAAAACAATAGGCGAGCCATCTCCAGCACCTCGGCTGAATAACAAATTCCTGTCATCTCCAATCAACTTGCAGGCCCGGCCAGCCGGTTCATTAAGACCTTGGATCAAAACCCTGCCCTGGCCAATCGCACAAGATGGGAATAATTGGGACAATTAAAGTAGTAGCAATAGTAGTAGTACCGCTGATATTAATACAGCCACTTCCTCGTTCAACATGAGGTTGCAGGGTAGCATCATGGGTTGTGGGTGCAGGTGTGCCACTGATGCAATGCCCTCTGCTCGTTTGGGGCAGGAATTTTGAATTTGTTCATGGTCGCCGACTCTTCACGAAGGACACCGTGGGACCATTTACGAAGGACCATTCGAGGATTCAAACCCAGGCTAGACAGATGAGAGGTGAGTATGCGTACCTCTAAGCTAACCCGCCAGCCCAATTCAGCCCATTAAATTAACTAGTAATGCTTTTGTTGTGAAGATTCAGACAACAACTTTATTATTTTAATCTGGATTTGAACAAAAGCTTTCCAAAATTGATTTAAAAAAATTTAACTTTTGTAATTTATTTGCAATTTCCTTCAACAGTATAAAGCAAAACATTTCCTTAAGCAGTCGAAATGGCTTTGCCAACACTGCGTAGAGAATTTAATCAGTCTCTTTATTGCCCAACACTGGATTTAAAGTGCTGTACGTGTGATCGCTCTGAAGAAAATGCTACAAAATGCCAAAAGCAATTCAAATACAGAAAACTATTGGAGTCAGGAATACATCGTGCAAATATAACATGAAGCTGTTTGAAAGCTTTTTTTATGCTTAAATTCACAATAACACTGTTTATGAAGCTAAATGCACATCCAGAAAACATTATGCCAATGGCAATGATGAGAAAACAATACCAAATGCACATCTTGCTCATTTTGGAAATGCATCTTTTGTGGTCATTGGTCAATCCTGAAGGACATGATGACACAAGGCCTAATCTCAATCATTGCAGACTCTATGCATGTTTACTGCACGCAACATCAACAGTAGATTCCCTCAATATGGTTACTTTGCGGGCATCAAAGTGAGGGTCCTTTTCTACAGGGACCGTGGAAATACTGCGGCCGCCCTAGAATTGCTAGTGGCCGTAGATTTTTTAGACCCTACGGCCGCCGAGCCAAATGTGACTGAAGCATTAACAGAACAATGTGGTTTATTGGATGCATTTGGTATTATTATTGTATATTTGTATTATTATTATTGTAATTATTATTATATATTGTATATTGTATTTGGTATATCATTATTATAGTGAGGGTATTATTGGATGCAGACAATGAAGATCGCATCGTAATGTAAAAAAGGAAAAAAAAGTACTCACACGATGACCCCTTGGTCCAAAACCCCCTGCACCGCCTGGCAACCCCTTTTCACCCTACAGAGAACAAAGATAATCACAATTAGGCTTGGCAGTATTCGATTTTTATTGGCAATCTGTCATGTAATAGTTTTACGTAATCCTGAAAACGTAATCGATAAAAATCTTAATAAATAAATCCACAGAATCTTGTTTCTCACAGTCTGAGAGTCCTTTAGGTGTTTTTTTGCAAACTCCAAGCGGGCTTTCATGCGTCTTTCACTGAGGAGAGGCTTCCGTCTGGCCACTCTGCCATAAAGCCCAGATCGGTGGAGTGTTGCAGTGATGGTTGTCCTTCTGGAAGTTTCTCCCATCTCCACACAGGATCTCTGGAGCTCAGCCAGAGTGACCATCGGGTACTTGGTCACCTCTCTTACCAAGGCTCGATTGCTCAGTTTGGCCGGGAGGCCAGCTCGAGGAAGAGTAATGGTTGTTCCAAACTTCTTCCATTTAAGAATTTTGGAGGGCACTGTGCTCTTGGGAACCTTCAATGAGACCACCTTTAGAGGCCATTTTTCCCTGCAGAGCAGGGATTGGCCTTTTTCAGGCACCTTGGTCCCCTTTTTGAAGCAATGTTTTATGGCCGGATGCCCTTCCTGCCACCAACCCTGTTGGTCGCCTCTTGCGACACACAGGGAATTACCAGTGAACTGGTACTCAATTTGCCGACCTCGGAAGGATGACAGGCTGAGTCAACCCCCCTGGTGTTAATTCAGCGATCGACCGGGATTCGAACCCAGGATCAAAGGATCCCAAGCCGGCACACTAACCGCTAAGCCAACACCAGGCTTGGGAACCTTCAATGCAGCAGAGATTTTTTTTGTTGGCTTCCCCAGATCTGTGCCTCGACATAATCCTGTCTGAGCTCTGCAGGCAGTTCCTTCGACCTCATGGCTTGGTTTTTGCTCTGACATGCATTGTCAGCTGTGAGACCTTATATAGACAGGTGTGTGCCTTTCCAAATCATGTCCAATCAATTGAAATTACCACAGGTGGACTCCAATCAAGGTGTAGAAACATCTCAAAGATGATCAAGAGAAATGGGAGGCACCTGAGCTAAATTTCAAGTGACATAGCAATAAATCAAGCAAAGGGTCTGAATACTTATGTCAATGTGATATTTCAGTTTTTTCTTTTTAATATATTTGCAAAACTTTCTAAAATCCTGTTTTCTTTTTGTCATTATGGGGTATTGAGTGTAGATTGATGAGGGAAAAAATGAATTTAAACGATTTCAGCATAAGGCTGCAACATAACAAAATGTGAAAAAAGTGAAGGGGTCTGAATACTTTCTGAATGCACTGTAAATATTAGTAAAATAAATACTGAATATTAAATAAATGAAAATACAAAAATACTAAAAAAATACTAAAAAAATACTAATAAATAATAAAAATAAATAAATACTATATAAATACAAAATAATAATAATAATAATAATAATAAACAACTAAATAAATAGTAATCAAATATAATAGAAAATACAAAAATAAAATAAATACTAAATAAAGTAAAATAAATAACTATTAGTAAAAAAAAAAAGAATTAAAATTGAAATTTTATTTCAAAATGGTTACATCAAATTGTCCATTTTATTACGATTAAAATTGACGATCTTAATCAAAGCTCGGGCCAAACGGATTAAAATTGATGATTGTACAGATGAGAATTGATATTAGAAATTTGACCTTTGACCTTTCACCCAAAAAATAGTTGGGTTGCCAATTCAGTGAGGCACTATGCAATTAGACTGCATCGACAGTGCTAAATTTTGGATATTTTTATACGTCCTTTTAAGTCATTATTTTATTTCAATTGAATTATATACTTGAACAATGCATGCGGTAAGGTGTTCTATAAACTCTCAAAGTGGTAATGTATTTTGTAGATTAAGATCCCTTCCCCTGGCCTACTGTTCATTCATATTCAGAGTACTTGTATATAATGCAAACGTCATTAAATGCTTTCAAGGTCCTGTCATGCCCCCTTGTGGAAATTCGCTCAGAAAGTTATCTTAAAATAATGCAGTGATAAGGATACACAAAATATGAATAAACAGGAAGGGTACTAATGAACGAGTGCATTTCGACCTGCTTCGAACAAGAATCCATTATATTTGGTCACTTTAACTTGGCAACTATAGGGTAAACACATGGGGCACGTATAATATATAATGTTTTTATATTGTTTAGTATTACTGTGATGTACATGTTACCGCTCCCACCGAAGGTGGATGGAGGTTATGTATTCATTCATTCATATTCTGTCTGTGAGTAAGATGTCTCAAGACGTTATGGACGGATTCAGACAAAACTTTGGGGGCAGGTTGGGTATGTGACAAGGATGAATCGATTGGATTTTGGTGAAGATTCAGATGCAGATACGAGAAATTTTTGAGTGATTCTTCACAATTGAGAGATAAGAGCCAAAAACGATATACTGTCGAGCACGATATTTCAAAAAGTTGTGAATGGGTTCTGAAAAAACTTGGTCAATAAGTTGGATAGGTAACAAGAACAAGCCAATTTGATTTGGTTTGGGTCTGGATCCAGATACGGCCTATCAGTGAAATACACAACGTAAACTGTTCAGCCTGGCGGAGGTATGCACTCTGTCAAGTGCCATTCTAATTATTGGATCAGTTGAAAGATGTACCAAAGCTTCTTCCAAATTTTTCGAAATTATTGAATTTTCTGATTGTTTATTTTCCTTTTCCTGCTTTTTAAAATTACTTGACTTGATTGAAGGGTCAAGCTGGCGATCCAGCATTGGCAATCCATGCATGATCTGCCTTTATCTTTTTCTGCCTCTAACAGGATAGAGGTGATGTTCACCATCTGCAACTGATGTTTGATTGAGTTGAGCCATCTTGTGTTGGGTCGACCCATCCGGCTTTGGAGGGGTTGAAGTTGAAGAGATGGTGAGATGTGCAGACCATCAGAGACGACTCTGGCATAGGAGAGATGAGGCAAGAAGCTGATGTGTTCTTTGACGGATCAAATGATTTGTGACATGGGGGAACTACCACAAACTCTCAACATGTCGAAGACATCACATGTCGAAGGCATCAAGCCTGCATAAATTTGTTGCAGTTGTAGTCCAGGTCTCGGATCCATACAACACCACAAAAATGATCAATGTTCGCTTCATCTTCAGCTTAGTGTCCTTTTGGATTCGTCACTTCTTGAAAAGCAGTCTGGAGAGAGTATATTGCTCCAGCTGCTTTAGTGATACGAGAAGTGATGGCATTGGACAATGGTCCTGATTTGTCACTGACCGATCCAAGGTCAGTAAACTTGTTGAAAAAATAAGCCACTAGACCAGAGATGATGAAGTTAGGATGGTGGGCGGAGGGCTTTGTGTCAGGTGTTATTGCCATTACATTGGGTCTCGCGTCACTTGGTGCATATCCCTGTGTGGCTGGCTTCTTATTGCAAGGCATGGAGGCTCTGGAGGCTCTGTTTCAAGGTGAGTGGGCAGTGTGCAAAAAGTACAAAGCCGTCTGCCTATTCAAGATTACTGAGCCTTAGTCACAATCCGTATGAGCCAGAAGACGGTGCATCAAAAGGTCGATGACAGTGTTAATAACTCAGATGCAAGAATACAACCCTGGCACGTTCCTGACTGTATGACAAATTCATCTGAAAGTTCCCTTCCAAACTGCACCCAACAATTAGTGTCTGTGGATAATGATCTGACAAGTTCGAGCAGATTATGTGTAACAACATAAATTCTGAGTAGTTCCCAAAGAGAATCTCAGCAAACAGAATGAAAGGGAACTTTGAAGTCAATAAATGCAATGCAAGCTTTGAAGGCACCCAACATCTGGCAAATAAAATACATTTACCTCTTCATGCAGGTGTATGAATCAAATTGGCGCCCCTTTATATTAACTTTTCTAGAGCATTACTTGGTTCCTCCTAAGAACACAAGGGTAGTACAGCATGCACACGAGATTTTTTGAATGTTCCTTCTTTTCTATAAGCTATGGAATTTGAATGTCCCTTCTTTTCTCCGCTTTGCCACATACCCTTATATAAAAGGGCCTTTTCTATGCCTCTGGTATTTTACCCAAGAATGAATTTAGCAGTGATGGTGCAGATGGTAGGGGTGCTCGCCAGTTCCTTAACTTTTTAATGACAGATATTACCTTAGAAGGAACCATAGGGCTGGTGTTGCAATCTGGACCACTCATAGTATTGCTAGCAGTAGCTGCCAGTGTGGGGTCTTGCATACAAGGTGGACTGTTCAAGAGGTTAGATAGGTGCTGTTGTCATCTGTTCAAGCAGTCCTTATCATTTGTCAGCTTTGATCCATTTACGTCCTTGACCACATTAAATCGATCTCTGGTGTGGAAGTGGCAACAACAAAGTTATCTGTAGATACTGTGCTGGTCGTGAGCAATGGCTGTTACCTTGAGGGTTTCTGCCTTCTTATCCCAGTTGGTAGAGATATCCTGCCGAAATGCTTGATATTGATCATGAGTCAGCTATCTTGTTTCACTGTGATCACCTTTCAGCTGAGCTTACCTTCTGGCTTCAATAATGCCAACAATAGTCTTGGAGAACAATGGCGTTTGTGCCCAGCGGGGTTTTCCAAGTGTCTTTATGGCAAAGGTAGTTACATCCCTCATAAAGTCTGTTCACACAGTCTCGGGTTCCTCGGCGAGGCTGAGCAGAGTGAAACAGTTGGGTGTATCAACTATATATATATATATATATATATATATATATATATATATATATATATTGTGGGCAGTCGGGGATCTGACAGAGCAGCTGCATTGAGGCCATAACTGCTGGGTAACTCAGGTCTTGCTTTAAGGTGAAGAAGGTCTTACTTTGAGGTGAACAAGAACAGGAGTCAATGGTGAGATTAACCAATTTCAGCATTTCTGTAAACCCTGCAGGATTTCATACTTGAGAAACATTGGTGCAAGATCAGGACATGGTAAATGGACTTACAGGTGAATCAGTCATTGCTATACCAGGTGTACTCGTAGATCAGTATTCCTGGAAATCAAGAGTGGCCAAAGTGAAGATCATGCAATGCACACACGTAAAGTAGGTGGGTGCCATGCCATTTGCAGTGTGTGAACAAACAGGACCAATTATACCTGTCCTAGGATCCAATAGCAGCATTAAAGTTCATATATGAGCAAGTCATATAGGTTGTCATTTGTACATAGTTTCTTCATACAGTTCAGTGGGTGTGTAGTTGCACATCTAATTTGCTTCGAAAGTTAATTTTGTACTCCAATCCATGGTCTATGTATGCTAGGTCGATGGGCGGTTCATAGATTGATGTTCATGTAGATCAGTCCAGTTATCATCCACAGAAGTATCAATAACAAGGGGCCAACATTCCCCTAACATTCCCTGAACCAGGGACATGTGAGCAATTTGAAAGGGAGAGGAGTCAGCCCTCCACAACATAGCTGTGGAAAGATTACTTGGTGATGGAAGTATACAAGGGGTGGGATCAACCCTTAGGTTGTCACAGGGCCACCACATAAAGTCTCCTGGGTACCAGATTTTTTTCTTTATTTGATAGCGTATTGATAAAATGGCTTATTACTGGTTAGTGAAAAAGAAAATCAGAAAGGGAAATAAAAGACTATTTTTCCAACCTTGGTGCCATTGCAGCCTGGGATGCCCACTGGTCCCAGAGGACCATCTTGACCTGGCAAACCCTGAGCATGCAGAAATCAAGATGACAAGTGAGAAGGGACAGAAAAAATTGACAAAATGCATTTAATAATGATACTAAGTCAAAGAAGACAAATATCAAAGCACAGCAAGAGAGGGGAATGTTGGGGGTTGTGGGGGAAGAGGGGATAAAGAAACGAGGAATTAAATAATTAATTGTTTTTTAAAATAGCACTGACCGGAAGACCTGATGAACCTGGGAATCCAGGGCTTCCAGCTGGTCCCTGGGAAAAGGAAAGAAAGAAAGGATGTTAGCAAGCACACCCACTCGGCTGAACCACCTTTTGTCTCACACAGCTGCATGTCGATCAAAAATTGCATAAAGTTTCCTCATAATCAACAACATCAACAAAAAGTTGTTTTGACCATCAAATGGTGCCTTTATGTTCAAGCACTTTTTGTTGCCAAAATTAATATTTCCTAACATACTATCGGAGCTCTTAGCTGATAAACCACATTTTGATGGTAACAGAAGTGAGATATTTCAGCAGAAACTTTCTTTATCCAATGCAGATTGAATACAACTGAAGCTCTCAACTTCTTTGTGGGAATTTTAATTTTCTAACATTGCAGTGTTGCTGGTTCAAAAAGCTCGTCACATAGTTGTATGTTGACCTTCGATACAATGGAACTGCATTCTATTCACCAGTTGCTGCTCATTTCTCTACTCAATTCAGGTACTCTGATCACACTGTCGTGAAAGCATCTGCAGTTTTAGAAATAGATATGGAAGCGGTGAATATACATTTAATAGAAAGGAAATCGCTAATGCGGATGCCACCCTGATTCACCCTCAAGATGAACTACAAGTGGAATAGTTGTGAGTTGTCATAATCAATTCGATTACTTCACTCAAGGGATGTTTTCACACATGGATTGACAATTTGTACTGCCTGACTTTGCCTGGCCTAAACGTTCACTCAAGGACTAGTCAAACCTTTCTATCCTTATTACACTGACCAAAAAAAATTTCTAGCCCAATCTGATCCACATTCCAGCCCAATCTGCCTGCAGTTGGCCTGTGCATATTCCGCATATTCCTGGCTCCTGGCATTGAACAAATTGGCTCGTGGGGAACTACCCTCTCAATATGAGGCGATCGATCTCAATATGAGGACCAATCAAAATATGAGGGTGCTTCACAAATAAGAGGATGCTATACTGAACCACCTTTAGAAGCCATTTTCCCCTGCAGAGCAGGGGTTGGCCTTTTTCAGGAACCGTGGTCCCCTTTTTGAAGCAATGTTTTATGGCCGGATGCCCTTTCAGGAACCAACCCTGTTAGTCACCTCTTGCAACACACAGGGAATTACCAGTGAACTGGTACTCAATTTGCCGACTTCCGAAGGATGACAGGCTGAGGCAACCCCCCTGGCGTTAATTCAGCGATCGACCGGGATTCAAACCCAGGATCCTAGGATCCCAAGCCAGCACCCCAACTGCTAAGCCAACACCAGGCTATAAGGGTTAATTATAAGAGGATGCTATTATACAAAAGTTGTTTACTCACCTCAAGGACTGGTGGCATCAGTAGATGACAGCCAATTTTATCACCACCATTTCCAGAGATTATGAACCACTTTTGCCTGCTTTTGGTAGATGTGACAGTGATGACACCGGAAGAGTGAATTATTGTCTGTGCCAGGAACTTGGATGACCCAACAGAACTTGCTCTGTGGTTCTTCACTTTGTACCATACAATGCATGATCGCAGGATCCCAGTACACTTGAGAGATATGTCTGAGTTGCCAAACAAACATCTACAAATTGCACAACAATTCATTGCTGGCAGATTCACTTCACAGAAGACCAATGATGTGTTCTCAGCCATGCCGACAGATCAAGAAAATTAACAAAATAATGCTTGTAACAAAGGAGGTTACACAACTCAGAAGGGCCGGTTGGGATGATAGATAGTCCAAGTGCACTTCAGCATCAGATCGTCACTGGGTCAGAGGTTGCCCAAGTGATTGTGGAATTTTAGGATGCACAAGAGCACAAGTACATATGAATGGACAGACTCCGTCATGCGTAAACAGCGAGTGTACGGGAATCATTTCCAAAACATGTCTGCTCACTCGTGAGCGTGACTGAGGAGCTTGGACAGCTTTTTGAAGAGGAGAGCAAAAACTTTCTCTTCCGTGATACAAAGTGGATTAAAGACCCTCCTGCAGTAGAGAGAATTCTTAATGCACAGAAAACTGGCCAAGACTAGTTTGATGATTTAAGAAAAGAATATCTCATAAAGCAACCAAGCCAATCGACGCAACAACTTACGCTTGTTTTGTAACTTCACACCTAAAGCTGAGGATCTCATGTCACTGAATCCAGGATGCGGCATGAAGAACGTACTGCATGACATGCTCATGACAAAATTAATCTACCATGATGTCAACACTCAAGTCAAGATGTCACCAACTCAAAATTCATAAGCTGTCATTAGTCTATGGAATGGGGAAAAGTTCCCCCGACTTGAATGAGCTGCCTGACTTGGACCAGAGAGTTCACATGTCTTTTCAATGTTACATGCTCTGAGTACATGCAACATTGTGTAAAGCCTTTGCTGGCCATGGCAAGAGAATGGCCTGGCATATACATGATTCAATGCCAGAACTCAATTATGTACTTCTTAGGATGCCATGTGCAGCAACTGGTATATCAGAGGAAAGTATGTGTGTTATTGGGAGGTTTGTTATAGTCATGTACAACAAAACAAACACCTACACTGAAGAAGGCAAAGTCGGAAAGAAGATCTTTGCAAGAAATTACTCTGGGGTAGCTCGTCAGGAGGGCAGCCTGGTCATATGTCTCAGGAGGGCAGCCTGGGCTTTCTATGCAAGTGCTCTGACACTGCTCCCATGGCCTGTGCTTCGATCCTTCAAGTTGTTGGGGCTGAATCAAGAAGGATGGGCCATACAAGCCACACTTGACTCCAAAACTTGAAGCCTTCCAAAGCTGCTATGTTTTGGTATCTTGAAGGTGCAAGAAAGTGTGCCTTAACCTTTGCAAATGCAAAAATAAAAGGCTCCACTAAAACGCATAGCACTCTGCTCAGGTGAGGAGAATGTCCCATAAACAGAGATAATCAGTACAGGAGCAATTGTGAATATAAAATATGATACTGAATTACTCTGTGTGTTCCACTGGAATACATTGTGCACCTGCACCGAGAGGACCCCGTGCATTTGCATTGAGAGGAGCTCATGCACCCGCAACAAAAGGACTTCGTGCACCCACACTGAGAGGACTTTGTGCACCCGCATCATGAGGACTTCATGCACCCGCAACATGAGGACTTTGTGCACCCACAACAAGAGGACTTTGTGCACCCACACTGAGAGGACTTTGTGCACCGGCAACATGAGGAATTCATGCACCCGCAACAAAGGGACTTCGTGCACCCACACTGAGAGGACTTTGTGCACCGGCAACAAAAGGACTTCGTGCACCCACACTGAGAGGACTTTGTGCACCCGCATCATGAGGACTTCGTGCAACCGCAACATGAGGACTACGTGCACCCACAACATGAGGACTTCATGCACCCGCAACATGAGGACTTCATGCACCCGCAACAAGAGGACTTTGTGCACCCACAACAAGAGGACTTTGTGCACCCACACTGAGAGGACTTTGTGCACCGGCAACAAAAGGACTTCGTGCACCCGCAACAAAAGGACTTCGTGCACCCACACTGAGAGGACTTTGTGCACCCGCATCATGAGGACTTCGTGCAACCGCAACATGAGGACTACGTGCACCCACAACAAGAGGACTTTGTGCACCCACACTGAGAGGACGTTGTGCACCGGCAACATGAGGACTTCATGCACCCGCAACAAAAGGACTTCGTGCACCCACACTGAGAGGACTTTGTGCACGTGCAACATGAGGACTTTGTGCACCTGCACCGAGAGGACTTTGTGCACGTGCAACATGAGGACTTTGTGCACCTGCAACATGAGGACTTTGTGCACCCGCAATGAGAGGACTTCGTGCACCCGCAACATGATGACTTTGTGCACCCGCAACAAAAGGACTTCATGCACCCACACTGAGAGGACTTTGTGCACCTGCAACAAGGACCCCGTGCACTTGCATTGAGAGGAGCTCATGCACCCGCAAAAAAGGACTTCGTGCACCCACACTGAGAGGACTTCGTGCACCCGCACTGAGAGGACGTTTTGCACCCGCAACAAGAGGACTTCGTGCACCCGCAACAAGAGGACTTCGTGCACCCGCACTGAGAGGACTTTGTGCACCCGCAACAAGAGGACTTCGTGCACCCACAATGAGAGGACCTCAAGCACCCGCACCAAGTGGACCTCATGCTCCTGTACCGAGAGGACGTTGTGTATCGAAAGGACGTTGTACACCTGTAGTTAAAGGAAGTTGTGCACATGTACCAAAAAGACTGTGCACATGCGTCAAGAGTTTGAGTTTTTCTCTCTTATTGAAAAAATATGTATAATCACAAGTTACGATGGATGTAGTTTAAAAAAAACTATACATACTTACACACATGTAATTGAAATGCTTTCAGATGTAAACATAGATTCACAATGTAATGCTTCACCTATCTGCCAAATTTGGTATGTTTATCGGCGAATGCACAATTGTCTTGCTGTGTCACTGCACTGTTATAGAAAATGTCTGACTGTCCAAAACATTGGATCTGACATTGATTGGCCTGAATGGTATAAAAGTAAAATTCATCAAATCTTCATCTGACAAATTTGCAGTAATTCCATTATTTTTGTCTTTATCAGGTCCTTTAGTGGGGGCAGCTTTCCATCCCATATAATGTGACAAAGCTCACATCAATCCAAAGGACAAATCCAAAAATTGATCCATAACATTCAACCCTTCCACAGCTAACTCCTGACATGAAGACATGGCACTCTTATTCAATAGTGTGTCCCACATCTACTTGTTTCTAACCACTCAAATGCCAGTATGGTAGCCTCCACCCTGTGTTATGTAGCTTTTTGAAGAGTGAACAGAGAAACTTACTTCACCAACTTACAAAATATATCCTCAAGAATAAAAAGTTAATTCAGGCTTACCCTATTTCCTTTGGAGCCATCTCTTCCAGGAGGGCCGGAACTCCCCTGTGAAACAGTAAAGTCCAGTTGGAGGTGAACGATTTCAAGGAACAATGCCTTGGACAAAGCCAATGTTAATCCAAGACCTTGGAGGGGAAATAACCAAGTCCTTGGAGAGAAATCAGAAAACCGAAGGAACAATGCAGGCCCAGACATTGTTTATGATTGTAAATTTTCATCTCACGAGGGTGTGCTCGGTCAGACATTACACAATGGCTGCACATGTTCAGCAAAGATGAGTTACGACGACAACATGAAAGAGCACAATCCTTTCAGGAAGGTAAATGTCCTGTGTACAGAAGTTTGAGTGCGTACATCAATAAAACAGGAAACATCCATCTTGCAATCATTTGAAAACATTAGATTTATTCATGCATCAGGCCTAACAGGCTGCACTAGACTAAACCACCAAAAAGTCTTACCTCCTCCCCTAGTGGACCGTGTGGTCCTTCAGGGCCTGGGAATCCCTGTAGTCCGGGAGGCCCGGTTGTACCAGGCAGGCCTGACTTGCCCTGAAACAAACATAATATTGGCATAGACTTGTGTTGCTCGTACCAGAGATCAGGGCATATCGAATAACACATCAATAAGTACTTACCTTGTTTCCTTTAATCCCACTGCTTCCACTAGTCTTGCAGCCAGCATGACGACAAACCTGAAAGACATACCATGTTCACAATAAGGATGGAAGGCGACATAAGAGTCAAGAAAACAACTTGGGGTACAAAACAGACACTCACTGCTTGGTAAAAGTAATACAATAGAATCTTACTATAATTCATCAAATGTCCGTCCGTCCATTCCCAGGTACCGCAAAAACTGCCGAACCGATCGCAACGAAATTTTGGGTGGGTAATCCTGGGACCCCCTGGAGTAAAATATGCGATATTGTTTTTCCAATTTTTTTTCCAATTTTCCAATATTTCCAATTTCCAATTTTTCCAATTTTCCAGTTTTTCCAAACACGATGGAATAATATTTACCGATATGGACAGTGTTGTGGCTTTTATTGAAATTCTACAAATACTGTTTAGATTTTGATGATTTACGTGTGATATGATTTAACGGATGTTTATATAAATCGTTTAAAATGAAAAAAGCCTTCAATTTCTGATATTTTGCCTTTGCATTTGGGCCTCCCAATTTAAGCCCCGCCCATAGGGCGGGTACCGTTGCTAGTGAACCACAATGACTACAATATTACAATAGAACAAAGACATGTATTTCCAAAAACGTTTAACATTTTCAGCTGGATGTAAATTGCTCATGACATCACTCATGTCTTGAAAATGAAGTGCGCAAATTAACGGAATATTAGTAGATAACATCAAATACTGTTCCGCAAAGATATGTCTTCAAGCACTTTTCCAGCAATTCATCTCACAAATTAAACTTCCAAAAATGCCTTTACATCATGCAATATATACAGGCTGTTCTGAGAGCATGGTTGTATCACCGACGCAGTGACTGCCGTAGATTAGGACAAGCATTTGGAATTTGTCTGAGATACTGGCCTACAACACAAGCAAGTTCTGCTGGATGGGACAGCTGTGCTTCAATACAATCATCAATCATCATCTTCAATCATCCTCATCTCCAAGCTTCGCTGCATTCCATGAAGCAAAAGTTTACAAGTGAAGCACCAGGATGGCAGTTTGCTATCAAATAAGTTAAAAACAAAAAGGTTTTAGACAATTGTGCGTGTGTCAGGTAAGACTGAACAACTTAGATTTAAAATAACTTAAACAAAAAGATTCCAATTTCACGATACTTTATAGATTTGAACTATTGACCTCAGCAAATTTAATTCTGCTCATTTTTACACACTTTTATTTTACTTCATCTGAATTTTGTATGTTTGTCCCGTTTCAAATATTTGAGCCGTTCGTTTTCTCGGTTCCATACGTCCTAGAGAGCTGAAATTTGGCCCACGGTCCTCTTTTCTGGTACATTTTCATCCATCAAATTGAAATTAAAAAAAAAATTTTTAATTAAAAAAACAATAGGTTAAAAACTTTTTTTAAAAGTGTGTAGCCCTAAAACATATTTTTTCGTTTACTTGTTCTCTTTCCAAAGGGAGGTGGTGACATCATGATCAAGGGCAGTGCTTTCAAATTACACTGTGGTTTGAAGAGAAATACTCAGTAATGGTTGTTCATACCATTTCAAACAAGGATATGAGTCAGCACCGAAAAAAAAACACAACTAAAACTAGAATGACACTCGTAGAGTGCATACCTCCACCAGGCTGAACAATTAAATTTTATATACCACTGATAGGCCAGATATGGATCCGGACCCAAACCAAACTCTAATCGGCTTGTTCTTGTCACCTATGCAACTCATCCACCAAGTTTTGTCAAAATCAATCCACAACTTTTTGAAATATCATACTCCATATCGTTTTTAGCCCTATTTCTGTATGGTGAAGAATTCCCATATCCCAATCCAGATGTTCACCAAAATCGAATCAATTCAACCTCGTCACACACCCAACCTCTCCACCAAGTTTCGTCCCAATCCGTCCGCAACTTTTTGAGATATCCTGCTCTGTATAGTTTTTAGCCCTGTCACTCAATGGTGAAGAATCACTGAAAAATTATCGGATTCAGATCCGGATCTTCATCAAAATCAAATCAATTCGTCCTTGTGGCACACCCAATCTGTCCACCAAGTTTCGACTGAATCGGTGCAGTGGGTATAAATGATTTGTGATGTCGTTGAACATGGCTTGCTATTTCCACTGCACAAGGCTTGGGCCAAACCAATGTGCACTTTCGAGGTAGTTGCAGATGTCCTTTGAGCTTTTGGAACGTCTCCTTCCTTATGCAACCTGGCCAAGACCACACACACTTAAACAACTTAAGGATTGCATTGCTAAAAATGTTGCCAGTTTCTGAGAGAGTGTAATAGATTGCACCTAATCTTTCTGAATAGAGGCATCTGCCATTTTCTTGAAATTATCGAGGAAAACAGAGAAGGCCAGAATGACGGAACATGCAAAGTGGAAGAATGTGATTGAGAGCTGCAACCTAGAGTTAAACTCGAAACTCATGTGTGGGCAAGGTTATAACCACCTTTAGAGGCCATTTTTCCCCGCAAAGCGGGGGTTGGCCTTTTTCGGGAACCGTGGTTGTTGTTGTTTTTCGGTCCCCTTTTTGAAGCAATGTTTTACGGCCGGATGCCCTTCCTGACGCCAACCCTTTTTGCCGCCTTTAACGACAAACAGGGAATTACCAGTGAACTGGTACTCAATTAGCCGACCTCGGAAGGATGACAGGCTGAGTCAACCCCCCTGGCGTTAATTCAGCAATCGACCGGGATTCGAACCCAGGATCCTAGGATCCTAAACCGGCAAGGTTATGGGTGAATAATCATTATTATGCAAAACAAGAAAAAAAATAATTAAGGAAAATTATGCATTACAAAGCATTCATTAAGCATTATATGAATTCAGGAAATCAGCTACCTGCCTCTGGCTAATCTTGGCACAAAAGATGTATAATATAAATATGGTGTGCCATCACACATCCCCATGCTTCCTACCTTAAGCAAAATTGATAGATGGTAAAAATTTCCACCAGGAATGATCCAATATCAATTTATAAGTTAAATTTTTTCCCTGTTTTAACCCCTGTGGCCCCAAGTTTCCACATCCGGGGCATGACCCGGGGGTCAAATCCAAAAAGAATCGTTACATATTTCATGCTTTCCTCAATGGTGATTTAACGCTTCCCCACAAAGTTTCATTAAAAATGTTTCAGATTGTGCCGTAATTACAATTCTTGGTATTTGATCTTTTGACCCTGATCCAGTGGGAGGGACCAAAATGACACTGCTCTTGCGCTTTTGTACCATGTGTTGATCATAACTACCAAGTTTGGTGAAATTCTGCTCAACTGTTTGGGAAGAGATAGCGCGACAGACGGACAGACAGACAGACAGACAGACATACAGAGAGACAGAGAGGGGTGAAAAACTTTGCATGGCACGAATGGACATCACATCGAATGTGTTAATGTTTCTAAAGCCACAGTGCTTTGAGAAAAATGAGAAAGTAATTCTCTGCTTATCCCACAGAGGTCACTGTTACACTGCCGAGGCCACATCCTTCCTTAATGTGCACATAACACTTACTTTGACTTCATCCACTATATGCACAACAATAACATCTTTACAATATCAACATTAGCAGACGAACTGCAGTCTTTTATACAATTTTTTACATAGTGAGGCCATATGTTATAATAATAATAATAATAATAATAATAATAACTAGCCGAAACCCGTGGAACATCCACGGAAGGGAGGATGTGGTGTATGGATAGAGTGTACCATTATGGATGGCATAGGGGATTTGCTTGTCCGAGTCAGAGTTAGGAAGAAAGATGAGAATGAAGAGTGCGTATATGAACAACGTATTTATTGCAATCTACTTAAATGACAACGCTACGATATACTTTTGAAAAATGAATGGATTCATAATAGGAATCGGCATAGCGCCACTCTGGGATTGTCCACTCAGTGGACGGCTTGCTGTCGCCTTCGCCTGTCCAATCAGCGAATGGCTTGCTTCGCCTTCACCCAGCAGACGCCAATACGATGGCGTCGTAAGATGGTGTCGTATCGGCAGTTAATCGGATGCTTTTGGGCCCCAACGTCGGCTAATTCCGATTTTTCGAGTATGGCTTTACGTGATAAACAAAGAGCGCGGTTCGTAGATCGTAAATCCATTAGTGCCGTGGGCATCGGGTCACTGGGTGCGGCGTAAAAGGGATAACAAAGTCGAGTCCTTACGCTATTATTATATAGATAACAATAGGAGTTCCCTTCCAAGAAACTTTGATGAAAAAATGAGCCCATCAGGGCAATCAAAAAGTGTGCTAATTGAGAGTTTGAAACCCAAATCCCCAAAAGTTTGTAAAATACCAAATATATATATATATGTATATATCTTTTTTTTTTTTTTAATAATAGTTGCTCAGTGCTTCGATAGTTTTTACATGAGTTGTGTAGATTATGAATATTATAAAATACCAATATACTTTTTATAATATTATTATTTATTTATATATATATATTTTATAATTATAGTGAATTCAAGCCAAACATGTTTGTCATAATTCCAGCACCAAATTGAGAATTTTAAAACACTTCTTGGCAAACCCCAGAAACACTCGAGGTACATTTTATTTTTCATCTGCTGTGAAAACTACTAAGCCAAGAGAAGATGCAGAATCGTGATAGACCATCATGCAGGCATTTTTAGCAATCTTGTGCATCCTCCGCTTGTTTACGTAAGACAACTCTGGAGTAAAGATGATACAGATGTAACAGTGATTTGTACCAGAAACAAAACCAATGAAAATGTACCCCATCTTTAACATCCACTTATGTACAATGTACTTTGCAAAATTCCACTTATAGACAGCTGCTGGACTTCCTGGTTGCCTATTGTCCGCACACACGCTCCATCCGTCAATTGAAATGGGTTGCCGATATTGGCTCTGAGCCACCAATTCATAAACGGCAAGAAAATACAGTGACTATCTAGTTATGACTGTACACAAATTATGAAGAAAAATAATCAATATAACAAACTGAATATACAGCACCGTACTTAGAAAAATAAAGGATTCATTGATTAATTGTGTATTTATTATCTGTTTCCATGACATCCTCAGTTTGCCTTGTTTGTCAGGTCTTCAGATTTCAAATAGTTTGCCACAAGATGAAGTTCCAACCCTTGTTAGAAGACATTGAAGAATGATCCCGAGCTTCTATTCTTATAGCCAACGTGGGGCTCCCAATGGGATCCTTTCGTCTCCTCTCCCTGTTGAAGGTGGAGTGTCCCCAGAGCAGTGTTCTAAGCCCCCATCCTATTCCTAATCTTAATCAATGATCCCTCTGACTCTCTGAAAAATCCTCTACCTCTTCGGTGATGACTCCACCCTCTGCCATAACATCCCTCATCCTTCAGATAGGCAGACAGCAACCTCTTCCTTCTCTTCAGGCCTTGATACAATCAAGAGCTACTCAAACCCTTGGAACATGTCTTTCAATCCTGAGATGTTCCACTCACTCACTGGTCTATCTCCAAAAGGACCATCTGGAAAACCCTTCCATCCTCTTTCTTAGCAATGCTCTTGAAGACGTTCAGTCACTCAAGTGTTTGGGATTCACCAACAGCCATGATCTTCCTTGGTCAAACCTCACATCTAGGATGACTACTAAAGCCAGTCGCAGATTGGGCTTCCTCCATCGTGCAAAGTCATACCTTGGCCACCTAATTCTTATTCACCTACAAGACCTTCACCCAGTACTGCTAGAAACAAGGCTTTCAAGATCATTGGAATGCCCTGTGATGAAGCTGAGTCTATGGGCCTATCACTTTCACATCGCAGACAGGTTGGTGGTCTCTCTGTTTTCTACAACCTCGACCACCTCTTTTCTGGTCTTGCAGCCTCTGCTCTGCATCCCTTCCCACCAGGTTTGTGCAGGGTAAACAATGTCTGCCAACAATCCCGTTTTGATGACACTCCCAAAATGCAGATTCAATGCTCACCACCACTCATTCTTTCCTCTTTTCTCCCGCCTATGGAATCAACTTCCACATTCTCTTCAATCTCATTTTAAGACAGCTGTTCACCACAATCGCTGATCATCCCCAATCCACAACCATGATCTTTTCTACCCCCGTTATAACTCTACCCAAGCCACCTTTTTCCTACTTTCCTGTTTTTCTTCCTGAGAGTTTGCGTCTGTATCCATCTAATCCACCCCCTGTGTCCTCCACTAGTCATCATTTTTCCTCACATCACTTATCTCCAAAGTCTCTCTATTTTGTCCCTCAACCCTGATGTTGTGTTTCCCCCTTTCCTGATGTTTGTTTTGTTTGTACTGATCATCTATCTCCATGTTCTAGCTCCTCCACGAGCCTCGACTCTGTATAAAATAAAATAAAAATTCCAGACATCTACCAACAAATTGCAGGTGTCGAGTCAATATTTGGCTTGTCTAGGGGCACGAGGTTTAAAGCGGATTTGTACAACGGAAGCAACCATTTCAAATGAATTCAGCAGCTGGGTTACAGGCCCTGAAACCCGACAAACAAGACAAACTGAACGTCCCTTGGAGATGGGCATTCACAGCTGTGGTTATCATTACTGAATGGACGCCTGGAAATTCCATAGACCGGAGATCATCTGGCACTGATACTACTTCTTGGGATGAGAGGTCACTCTGTTCCCGCACTCTCATCGTTGAAGAGGCCAAGGCAGAGATGAAACTGCTGTTGATTCAAGTATGGGAATCCTCATCATTACACTTCCAGTACTGCACCAGTATCTCACTCCTCAAAGCAATTGTTCCTTTGATAGGGTGCCTATCAAACTAGCTGCTTTATTTGTTTGATGACATCAAAACATCACCATTACATATTTAAGAATTTCAAGGGTCTAACTTGATTTTCCAACTCTAACTTGGATGTGTGTGTGTGTGTGTGTATATATATATATATATATATATATATATAAAGAGGGGGGGGGGGAGAGAGAGAGAGATATTAAGTGTTTGTTAAGACTGCTGCAGGTACGTATGAACGGATATATCAGTTGTATTACAAGTTTTTACCAACTGAAAATTGACAAATGTATGTTGAATGATGTATGTATGACAAATGAAATTTGTAAATTTTTATTTTATTTTTATTGTAAATTTTATGTAAATTTTTTTATTTGTAAATTTATTGTTGAATGATGTAAATGAAATGTATGACAAATGGTATTTTTCCCATGGGGGAAAAAGTGAATATATGACGTTTCAAGTATTAATCCTCAATCGAGCAATTGGGCGAAACATGAGCTACACCTTTCTTCCCATGGTGGTTAGTTCATACCTTTGCCAATAAAACTTATCATGTGTCGATATATAAATAGTTTCATTATAGAACATCTTGTACAGTAGTTATAATAAGAAAATAAATAAGGGACTACATCACTAACTTGGTCCTTATTTATCTGAGAAAAAGTACTTTACATTTATACATTGCAATATTTATGAAATTTATAGAATTTATAGAATAAAATAAAGTAGATATGTGATGAAGGAATAAAAAGATTCAAGTTATTGGATGCACTTGGACATAAGGAGCTTTTAAATTGCTGAAGAAGATTTGCAAATGCAATGAAACCATCAACCAGGAAATGCATCACAAAAACATGCACGATTTTTTTTTTTCAACTGGACCAGACGGCATCAGCCCACGGGTCCTAAAATCCTGTTCTTCCGCTCTTTCACACCCTCTCTCTGTTCTCTTCACCCTCTCTTTTGCTCAAGGTCAACTGCCATCTCCTTGGAAATCAGCCAACATTACCGCTTTACACTAAAAATATGCAAAAACAGATCCTTGGCAACTACAGACCAATCAGCCTGCTCCCAATCATCAGCAAGGTCATGGAATCCATCATTGCTTCGGATATCAAATCCTTCCTCTTCTCCAATGGCGTGATCTCTGATCATCAATTTGGTTTCAGACCAGGTCATTCCACTTTGGACATGCTTCTTCTGCTGTCTAAACAATGGATGGAGGTGCTCAATGCCAAACATGAAATCAGAGCTGTCTCCCTTGACATATCACGTGCCTTCGATACGGTCTGGCACCCCGCTCTGCTCACCAAACTCTCCTCCAATGGTATCCATGGAAATGTCCATGCATGGCTTGCCGACTTCCTCTCTGGTCGTAGTCAACGTGTGGCCCTGAATGTATTTCTCTCATCTCCCCTTCCTGTTCAGGCTGGAGTTCCCCAAGGCAGTGTTCTGGGCCCTGTGCTTTTTCTAGTCTTCATAAATGATCTCTCCGACTCTCTGGAAAATACTCTCTATCTCTTTGCTGATGACTCCACTCTCTGCCGCTCTATTCCTCATCCCTCAGATCGGCAGTCTGCAGCCTCCTCACTCTCTGCAGACCTGGACAAAATCACAGACTGGTCAAACAAGTGGAACATGTCTTTCAATCCTGACAAATCTCAAACTCTTACTACGTCTCCCAGAAAAGACCGACTGGACAACCCTCCCATCTACTTTCTCAACAATATTCTCGAAGAAGTTCTGTCACTCAAGCTTTTGGGTCTCACTATCTGCCATGATCTTTCCTGGTAAAACCACATTTCCAAGCTGGCCTCCAAAGCCAGTCACCGACTGGGCATCCTCCATCGTGTGAGGTCATTCCTGAGCACACCTGAGCCCCTCACCACATACGAGGCTTTCATCCGCAGCTCAATGGAATACTGCTCTCCCCTCTGGGCTGGTGTTCCTGCCTCACACCTAGTTCGGCTTCACGCTGTTGAAACCAAAGCTTTCAGAATCATTGCAATCTCTCGTGATGAAGCTACCTCCGAGGGCCTTTCACTCACTCACCACAGGCAGGTTGGTGGTGACTCCTCTCCGGCCATGCTCCTCCAGGTCTGTCTGTGCTCTGTCCTCCAAATATTCATACACGTCGCACAGGACCTGCCAGCAACCCTCTTATCGTTAAACTGCCAAAAATCAAGACTCTCTGCTCACCTTCACTCTTTCATTTCTCTTTTCTCCCGCCTGTGGAACAAACTCCCTCACTCTCTTCAATCCCACTCCTCCCTCCAGGTCTTTAAAACAGCAGTTCACCACCATCTCTTATCTTCCCCCATCCAAAACCTTGATATTTTTTTCATCCCTGCTAATACCCCCGCTAATTCACCTCAGATCCACTTTCTTGAAATACCAACTTCTTTCCTGGAAGTCCTAGCAGTGTCCATGTGTTTTATACCTCTCCCACCCCCACCCCTTCCCATGCTTCCTCCCCCCAAGCCCTCTCCCTTCCACAGATCTCCTGATGTCCCTATTCTGTACTGTTGTACTTGTGTGCTCTCCCCATCTTGTCCCCCGCTCCCTTTATTATATGTTTATGTGTCCGTTTTTTTTTGTGATTAATGTTAGCTCTCACACGAGCCTCGATCTTGTATACAAAAAAATATATATATATATTGTTGCGGATCTCCCGAAGTCCGTTCCACGTTACAATGGTGGGATTAAACCCCTTTTTCCCCCTGGGTCTTCGTGTCCACGAGGCCGAATCGCCACTTCCGCAGCAAGCGTGAAAAAGGGTATCGGGTCGATGCCGCACGTACCTTTAACCCACGCTGCCACGAAAGCGGGGACCGGACCTCGCACGAGTCACGATTAATCGAGTACGCCGAAGCGGTATGCGTATCACGTAACTCGTGCCGTTAGTTTATGGAACCCGATTCGAGCGATTCTATTCGTACCATGCAAGGCCAATTAATGGAAGGGACGGGAACGGTCAAATAAGAGGAATAACACAAATTATTATTATTTACAATGATTCGCAGAGACACAGAGCAGGCACTTAATCAATGTTAACTAAAGCCAGACACAGGGCCCACTCACACACACGGGGAGGAGGAGGAAGAAGTTCGCGTGCCAAACGCGCGTTGCCGTCGGTCGCTCTGGCGCAGCTTGCCCGGCGTGGCCCTCTGGCGGTCACGGAACCTATGCAGGAGAAGGCAGGCAGGAGGAAATCGCGTGTCTGTGGCCTGGAATGGTCGTCTTCTCGAACACGCGATTAATACAGCGCAGGGCGCAGGGCACGGGGCACGGGGCAAGTTCGTGTACCGCGTGGCTATTTCAGTGATCAAGTCCAACACTCCGACTCTGAACGGAACTCCAACTCATGGGCTGCGCGACTCTTAACTCAACGCAACTGCCTGTGCACACGACTCTCACTCAATCAATGCCTTCCCCGAACTCAACTCAACTCTGAATCAGGCGAACTCCGAACTCTCAACTGAGGTGGGGGGGGGGGGGGCTCGAAGCAGGGTTTTATGGCTCCGCCCCGGCCCTACCCGAATGTTCCAAGCCCCACCTCTCATCACCGTGGTTAGCCACTCCCCTCGAGCCCTGATTGGCGGCTCGTGCTTACCGGCCACTCCCTCTGCAGCGCCTCCCTTCAGCCTTGCCAGACTTGTTGAAGGCCTACCACGTGGCATTTCCAGCCCAAAAGACCACCCTACTCACGGGCCTGCTCAATGCAAAACTAACACAGGAAAGGACTACGCTTACATTCACTAAGAAATAACTGAACTATCGCGAGGCTTCATGTTGTGGTGCGTCTATCTACGAGGGGGATTATCCTCTATTCCAAAACCGTAACAATATATATATCTATATATATCTATATCTATATCTATATCTATATATATATATATATATTGCATTGCCTGTACTGAGTTAGTAGGTTGTACACAGTCACAGTATAATGGAGAAAAATGAACTAATGAACTAGTTGTTACATGCACAACTAGCAAAAGAAAGTAAATTAATTAAAGCACACAATGACACATGCACACACAAACACATGAGCACACAAGGACATGTGACACACACAAGCACACAGCGCATGACACACACACACAAGGACGAAGCGCATGACACACACGCAAGGACACACAAGGACACACACAAGCCTTGTTGTTCAAAATGGCTCCACTGCATTGCACTTAACAACACAACATCCATTGTTGCTTGCTTTGCAGCTGTTGGTAACGTTCGGCCAAAGAGATTCCAGAAAGTGAAGAAGCTACATTTTGGCTTCCATGGCCAGAAATTTCCATCATTCTGGTCTGTGAGCTTCCATTGAGGACACAATTTAGGCCTCAGGTCATGTAACATGAAACACTAAAACATGCATGTTCAGTGTAGAAAATCCCTGCTCATAACATTGTGATAAAATGTTTGACAGAACCATAAAACTGGGTAATTATGTCTGAAACTAGATAATAAATAATTATTGCTCTTCAAGATGAAAAATTATCATTAATTACAATCAAGATGGTGTCAAAGCAGCAATTGTAGTGTTGAAGACATCGTCATCCACAACAGTTTTAGCTAAAATATTATTACATCAACTATGATATCGTATCAACTATGTCGTCATAAAATGATGAAGGAAAAAACAGAATTTTACTTATTCTGGTCACAAGTCTTCATCACTGTAATTAAATAATGTCGTCGGCCACAGATCGTTTCATTGAAATTCAGAACGAGTGTTCGGGGACAGGTCATGTGATCCGATGTACAAATGTGGATTTCATTTAAGATTTCCTCAGTTATCGGTTCGTACTAAAGCAGCATATGTAAATATACATGATAAACAGTGAAACATGCACCAGAACAGTTTGAAATCTCTGAGTAAGTCGTAACAATATAACCAATAATCTACATATAATGGAGCAAGTATTGTATGTATGTATGTATGTATGTATGTATGTATGTAGGCCTATGTCAGCTCTTCACCCATTGGTTGGACAGCTGACCTGATGCTACCCACAATTGCAACCTAATATTACTTAACCCAAACGACCCAGATGACCAGAGCCAAAAAACCCAAAAGGACTCAAAACACCCAAAGGACACAAAGGACCCATAAGATGCTGAGGACCCAAAAAACACAGAAGACTAAAAGACCCAAAAGACTCCTAATAAGAAGGACCTTAAAGACCCCTAAAGATCCCTAACACCCTTAAGATTCCCTGAAGATCCCCCTCACCTTTAAAACCCCTTTTACCTTTAAGACCTATTCCCACTGAGAGATAGACAAACGTACAGACAGATGCAGACAGAGCCTATTACAATACTAGTGGGGGCACCCATGGGTATCCCACGGGCATGGATGTGCATGGACGTGTGTGACATTTGGATATCTTCATTTAGTTGCTGCACATTCAGTTTTACAAAATGGTTACTGGCAATTTATCAGATACACAAATGATGTAATTTACACAATGTATTTACTTTACATAATATGTTAACCTCACTCATTTCCTCTCCGACTCGTTCATGTCCCCCCCGCCCACACCCCCAATCACTCCAGTCCTCTCTCCCCTCCTCTCTTCCCCTCATTCCTCTTCAACTCCTCCTCACTCCTCTCTTCCCTTTACTCCTTTCACCCTCACCCCTTTCCAACTCCTCCTCACTCCTCTCTTCGCTTTACTCCTCTCCCCTCACTCCTTTCCAACTTCTCCTCACTTCTTTCCAACTCCTCCTCACTTCTTTCCAACTCCTCCCCACTCCTCTCTTCGCTTTACTCCTCTCCCCTCACTCCTTTCCAACTCCTCCCCACTCCTTTCTTCCCTTTACTCCTCTCCCCTCACTCCTTTCCAACTCCTCCTCACTCCTCTCTTCGCTTTACTCCTCTCCCCTCACTCCTTTCCAACTTCTCCTCACTTCTTTCCAACTCCTCCTCACTTCTTTCCAACTCCTCCCCACTCCTCTCTTCGCTTTACTCCTCTCCCCTCACTCCTTTCCAACTCCTCCTCACTCCTCTCTTCCCTTTACTCCTTTCACCCTCACCCCTTTCCAACTCCTCCTCACTCCTCTCTTCGCTTTACTCCTCTCCCCTCACTCCTTTCCAACTTCTCCTCACTTCTTTCCAACTCCTCCTCACTTCTTTCCAACTCCTCCCCACTCCTCTCTTCGCTTTACTCCTCTCCCCTCACTCCTTTCCAACTCCTCCCCACTCCTTTCTTCCCTTTACTCCTCTCCCCTCACTCCTTTCCAACTCCTCCTCACTCCTTTCTTCCCTTTACTCCTCTCCCCTCACTCCTTTCCAACTCCTCCTCACTCCTTTCTTCCCTTTTACTCCTCTCCCCTCACTCCTTTCCAACTCCTCCTCACTTCTTTCCAACTCCTCCTCACTCCTCTCTTCGCTTTACAACTCTCCCCTCACTCCTTTCCAACTTCTCCTCACTTCTTTCCAACTCCTCCTCACTTCTTTCCAACTCCTCCCCACTCCTCTCTTCGCTTTACACCTCTCCCCTCACTCCTTTCCAACTCCTCCCCACTCCTTTCTTCCCTTTACTCCTGTCCCCTCACTCCTTTCCAACTCCTCCTCACTCCTTTCTTCCCTTTTACTCCTCTCCCCTCACTCCTTTCCAACTCCTCCTCACTTCTTTCCAACTCCTCCCCACTCCTCTCTTCGCTTTACAACTCTCCCCTCACTCCTTTCCAACTCCTCCTCACTCCTTTCCAACTCCTCCTCACTCCTTTCTTCCCTTTACTCCTCTCCCCTCACTCCTTTCCAACTCCTCCTCACTCCTTTCCAACTCCTCCTCACTCCTTTCTTCCCTTTACTCCTCTCCCCTCACTCCTTTCCAACTCCTCCTCACTTCTTTCCAACTGCTCCCCACTCTCTTCACTTTACACCTCTCCCCTCACTCCTTTCCAACTCCTCCCCACTCCTCTCTTCACTTTACACCTCTCCCCTCACACCTTTCCAACTCCTCCTCATTCCTCTCCAACTCCTCCTCACTCCTCTCTTCCCTTTACTCCTTTCACCCTCACCCCTTTCCAACTCCTCCTCACTCCTCTCTTCGCTTTATTCCTCTCCCCTCACTCCTTTCCAACTCCTCCTCACTTCTTTCAAACTCCTCCCCACTCCTCTCTTCGCTTTACTCCTCTCCCCTCACTCCTTTCCAACTCCTCCCCACTCCTCTCTTCACTTTACACCTCTCCCCTCACACCTTTCCAACTCATCCTCACTCCTTTCCAACTCATCCTCACTCCTTTGTTCCCTTTACTCCTCTCCCCTCACTCCCTCACTCCTTTCCATCTCCTCCCCACTGAGGAGTGTTGGCTTTACTCCTCTTCCCTCACTCCTTTTCCCCACGTGCAGAACCAACTTTCTATTGTTGACTTTTATTGTGATTACATCCAAATGAAACATTTCATCGTGCCCACTGTCATCAAATGGCAAAGTCCTTGGGGAATAAAGTCTTATGGGTGGTGTACTGGTGTATACACCCTTCTGTCCAGCGAAAAACAAAATGTCTATTTTCGTTACAGCATACTTAATACAAAATGTCATATTTATAATTAAAGATTTCAAATAAACTTCTTTAAAGTGTACATGCATAACTTATAAAATAAGAACGAATAAACAACTCTCGGCAATTTCCCATGTGTGCATGAATTTTCTCAACTATTGCTGAAACTAAAACCATCAATAAAATGAAATCAGATGGTGAATTAGAGTCGAGATAAATCCGCGAGGGAGTCTCAATGGACTTTATGTTACAGGCCTTTGAAAATGCATTTTGTTCTATAAACGGCAACTTTAATTGAATTTTCTTCCCGTTTTTAGCAACCGAGTCTAAAACCATGTTAGCGACTGTGAAAAATGAAATGAGATATCGAATTAGAGTTGAACTAAAACTGTGAGAGAGAGAGAGAGAGAGAGAGAGAGAGAGAGAGAGAGAGAGACATTTGACATTTCGTTCCTCTTTATTACTGGGAAGTCAGTGTACATGATGAAAAGTCATACGACACATTTCATATAAATAAGGATGGGGGTTACATGAGGGCAAGGACTAGAATTTACAAATGAACTTGGAGGACACCATCAACCAAGCTGCAAAGGGATTCCTTTACGCACCATCGCTGTGAGAAGAGCGTACATTCAATGAATTCAAGCTCCAGATGTAAACGAGACGTAACTAGACCTTTGAAAATCATAAAAACATCATCATCAGATAAAAGTAGTGCACGAATGGTTTGCATTTTGTGCTTTCTTGATAAATAAATAGCAAGTTTTGCCTCCGCAAACAGATAGTTGGCTAAAATACATTCTTCTTTACACCGGTAAGAAATATTAAAGCCAAATATAAAAACACAATGTGTGAAAACCAAGCCTAGCCCTTCAATCACACGTGATAAAACTGAAAAAAGAGGAGCCAACCTCGTATTCAATAAAAGCATGAAAAACAGTTTCAGGGACATCACAGAAGGGACACATTTCCGAGTTGTCAGGGCATATGCGGTGAGATAAAACGTTTGAAGATAAAATAGAATGTGCCAGTCGCCATTGCAGGTCCCCAGTGCGTTTGACAATGGGTGCCCTATACATGGTGAGCCATTTGATTGTTGCGGCAGCGCCAATTTTGAGCAGAGGTCTCCAGTGTGTTTGTGGTTCTGTCGGTTTACAGGGAACAAGAATTCCAACACACATGGAATAAACAGAGGATTTCTCCATTGTATTAAAAGGAATAAGACCTTGGAAAGAAATTAAAAGTTTTGGAAAGGGGCATTGTGACAAAGGAGGGTTAGCTTCCACCAGTGGGTCCCATTTTAGCCCGGTTTGTTTAAAAAGGCGTAAAATCAGAGAGAAGATCCTCCCAATGACTGATAGAACGAACACCAGTAGCCACAGCAACGTCAGCTGCTGACTTCCATTTATGGAGAAAAGGGTCTCGAAAGTTTTTGACCTTAGTGCAATCAATATCAATGAATTTTTGCATAAAAGATCGGTCACTACAGACCCCTTTAAAAACTGGGTTTAAAAAGACTGGCTCATTTAAAAACATTGGGAGGGAATAATCACATGTATCACGCTGAAACGGAATCGCCTGCCATGCTTCCAGCATGCTCCTGTAGAGTAGGGGGACCAAAGTTAAGTCAATGTTCTTGATGTTGATGAGAAAGAGTTGCTGGTCAAAACCAAGTTTCCCGGCTTGCCTAAGTAGGCAGTGAGCAAAAGCTTTCCACGGGACATCCGTGTACAAAAGCCGGCGTAGTGAGAGGAGGCGAAAAGCCATCACCTTACTGTTGACATCGACCAACCCCTGTCCACCTTCAGCAACGGGCAGGCTTAGCACGCCTGACCGGGTGTGTAGTAGAACACGCCAGTGTTCCCCCCCCCCCCCCCCCCCCAAAAAAAGTCAATGAAAACACTTGAGAGTTTTTTAAGAATAAAAGCTGGGGCTTGTAGTGCCTTAAGCTTATGCCACAGCATTGATGCCGCAAGATTGTTTATTATCAGGGTGCGACCCCGATAAGAGAGCTGATTCAGTAAACCTTTCCATTTTAGAAGCCGCTGCTCAGTTTTAGTTATGAGTGTTTCCCAGTTCTTTGAGACGAAGTCCGGAGTGCCAAGAGAGACCCCGAGATAGTGTATCCCGTCTCGTGCCCACACAAGCTGGCCGGGCAAGGTTGGAGGAGGGGCGTCACTTGGTGGACCCAAGTAGAGAGCATTGCTCTTGAGCCAGTTGATTTTTGCAGAGCTTGCTGAGCTAAACTCCTGGACACAATGAACCAAGGAAGAAACATCTTCATCAGAGCGAACAATTACGCACAGGTCATCTGTGTAGGCAATTGTCTTGACCGGGTTTACTGCTGGAAGGGGGGCGAAACCAAGAAGGCGTGCACGCAATCGAATAAGCAAAGGCTCAACTGAAAGGGAGTACAAAAGACCAGACAAGGGGCACCCTTGGCGAATTCCTCTACAAACAGAGAATGGCTGGCATAAAATATTATTTACTTTTAACAAACTAAAAGTATTATTGTACAATAATTTAGTGTAAGAGATAAAAAAATTTCCCCGATACCAAAGCCACGTAAAACAGAAAAGAGATAAAAATGATCAATTGCATCAAAAGCTTTTTCCTGGTCGAGGAAAACAAAACCAACATTCCTTTGTTCAATGGTACAAATATTGATAATGTCGCGAACGATAAAAAATACTATCATGTATAGTCCTTTTGGGAATGCGGTAGGATTGGTCGGGGTGTACAATCTCCCCAATCACCAGCTTGAGGCGGTTTGCAAGAGCTTTGGAAAATATTTTATAGTCAGTACAAAGTAACGAGATTGGATGGCAGTTCTTCAAGTTCTGAAGGTCTCCTTTCTTGGGAATGAGGGCAAGTACAGCCCTGCGACAACTGAGGGGTAGCGAGCCAGATCGCAAGCTGTCGTTTAAAAGACCAAGTAGTTCAGGACCCAAAAGGTTCCAAAAGGCCCGGTAGAGTTCCATTGGGATCCCATCTAAGCCTGACGCCTTGCCAGTGGGTAAAGTTTGCAATGCGGAAAAAGTCCTTCCAAAGTAACTTCCACATCCAACTGTTGGCGTGCCATTTCGGACAAGGTGGGCAAAGAGGCAACCAGAGAGTCAATCATTCCATGATCAATGTTCTTGGCACGGTACAAGTCAGAGAAATATTCCTTGGCGGAACCTCTGATACATTTTTGATCGTATGTCACTCTCCCTTCTTTTGTCCGAAGCGAGGTTAGTTGCTGGCTTCGTTTGGTTCAGGTTTCCAATCCAAAGAAGAACTTGGAAGAGGTATCTAGAAAACACAAATTTTCCATTCGGAGCCGGACCAAAGCTCCTCTAGCTCACTTTACACACAATTCAGCAAGAACGGCCTTTTTCTTAGCCAACAAAAGATTAGTCCGTTCAGCATTAGAAGCTGAGAGATTGGATTGTAAAGTTAGAATCTCCTTGGTAAGCAGGGATTGAAGAGCAACATCATTCTTGGTATGAAAGGACCCGTACTGCTGGCAAAACATTTTTATCTGGACTTTTGCATTGTCCCACCACTGTCCGAGGAGAGGGAAGGAAGCTTTCCGCAGGAGTAAGGTCTCCCAGAAGATTTTAAAAGCATCAATAAAACATTTGTCTTCCAGAAGACTAACATTGAATGTCCAATAAACAACACCACGATTACAAATCGGGGAGAAAGTGCGAAACACAACCAGGTGGTGATCTGAGAAACCACTCGGGACAATAGCAGTATGGGTCACAATATTTTAAAAAATCACTATTAATATAAAACCGGTCTAACCTTGCGAGGGACAGACGGCCATTTAAACACCGACACCATGTATAATGGCGTGTGGATGGATTTCGGGTTCTCCAGATGTCAACAAGGGAGAAGGTTGTCAAAGTCCTAGTCAGAGGCACAATACTTGCTGGATGAGGCTCATTCCCATTGCGATCAATGGTAGAGTCCATCGTACAGTTAAAATCCCCTCCTAAACAAACAAATCCATTAAAATCAAAATGTGCAAGAGAAGTTTCTAACTGTGTGTAAAAAGCAATTCTATCCGTGCTGTCACTGGGTGCATAGACGTTCACTATCGTGTGTTTAAAACCATTAAGAGTGAAAGTGAGAGAGATCAAGTACCCTTTAATTATTTCATTAAAATCAACAATGAGATTACAGAGAGAAGGATGTAAATAAATGGCTACCCCAGCCCGAGGACACTCTAGGCTACTGAAGAACCACCTTCCTTTCATTATTCTTTCCCATTCACTCATACAGGAGGAACTACATCTGGTTTCTTGTAAGAGTAAGATATCAATGTCGTTCTGCAAAACAAGCTACTTAACTTCAGCTTTTCGTAAATACGAGCGTACTCCGTTTATGTTTAAAGTGGCTATAGAAAAAGCCATAGTGTGGAATTTGGGGAAAGGTATCAGTCAATTGGGTCATGATATGCCTGCAGGTGCTTCCTTGCTTTCAGAACCCATTTCCTGAGACGAAACATTTGTGGTTCAGTCAAACCAAACTGCTCGGACTGAAGGAGCAGTCGCTTTGCGGAGATGATAAAACTGTGTAGATCAGGGAAGGAATCCTGAATTTTAACATTTCTCTTACGGAAGGCGTGATGTAAAAACTTTAGGAACTCCTGGGGGGGCACAGTCGGACCACTCTCCGGTTCCTGGGATAAGCCTGGATCATTCCAGACCTCGGTGCTACCACCAGAGGCAAGCGACGACGCGCCATCAGAATCGTAGTTTGATTGGGGATCTACATTAATACCGTGCTCCCCCGGTGGAGCAGGTATTTCCATTTCTGCCGGGAGGGGAAAAACTATTTCCGAAACAGAACATACACTCTCTGCTTCCATCATGTCCGGGGTTGTCTGTGGCGCAGACATCTCAGACACTTCACCCTTAGCAGGGAGAGGGACCAAAACAGGTTCATTGCTGACGTCCATGGTTGTAGTATCGGCAACCACAGGGGTAGTCACAGCTACCTCTTGGAACACGACGCTACCTCCTTGTACCTCTTGGGGCACAACACTACCTCCTTGTACCTCTTGGGGCACGACACTACCTCCTTGTACCTCTTGGGGAACAACATCACCTCCTTGTACCTCTTGGGGCACGACACCACCTTCTTGTTCGTGCTCGTGTTTGTCTTGCTCGTTATCAGGAGCGTTATTATTATCCTCCGTAGCTAACACGGCAAATCTGTTTTCCGTTTCTACGGCAGCAAACGGGGCAGCTGCATCTAAATGGGAGCCATTTAATTTGCCCGACGCCGCCAGTTTTTTCGGAACGCTCACCGTTACATCGTGACCATTGAGGTTTGGGCACTTGTTTCTCCGAGATTGAACGGTGATAAAACCCTCGTCATCCACTTGAGGTCCCTTTAGTTCTGCACTCGCACCGCGGGGCTGATTAATGGGAGGTGTCTGTACACTCCGCTCTAGATGTGCCACTCATGTCTGGCTTGGGCTCCGCGACTCTAGATGTACCACTGGTGCTTGGTTTGGGTTCCAGGTGTTGAGATTCCCGGTTAGGTTCCACACGTTGAGATTCGTCACCGGGAATGTTTGGTTTCGGACAAGCGTTCTTTAAATGTCCGTGCTCGCCACAAATAAAGCACGTCATTGCCTCAGTAGCGATGTAAATTTGGTAGCTGCGATCTTTGTGCTTCAAAGTCACAGCAGCACTAAGCGATTGTGCATTATTCTTTAAAACAATATTACAGTGACGCCGGAAAGACATGATGTGTCTAACCGAAGCGCCAGAACGCAAACGTAAGGGGATCATTGAGATCCATGACACGACCGTCCCAAAACGATTTAAAGCACAGGTAATCTCCTCGCTTTTAAAGAAAGGTGGTAAATTCGAAATAATAATTTTAACGGCAGGTGTGTCCAAAGGACACACAGTAAGAAAAATATCTGGTGCGACAGACAAGCCGGTTTCGACTGTCTGAGCAACGTATCGCTCTTCGGACAGGAAGAGCACGACGCGTTGATTCATTTTCGACGCTGCGAGAATGTTTTTGAGCCCAATTTGTTCTCCGAAACCCATTACAACGTCGTCAACACTAACTCCGTCCGGTGGACAAACTATGACCCCGTTCTTTGGAGTAAGTGCCTCGTACACACTATTGTGCAAACGTACGTTTGCCATAGCGTAAAATTAACAAATGAAGTAAATTGAAAAATCAAAAACAAACCTGCCACAAGCAAAATTAGCAAGTGGAGGAAAAGGAAAAGTAATAATATGGATGAAGTATTTAGCCAAGAAAAGGCTAAACGTATAAACACGGCAAATGGAAGAGCAGGCCCAAACCAGGGGGTCCTGAACAGGCCTGCTAATCACTTACCATGTGCGCTCTCTTTCTCTCTCCTGTCTCAACAAAGAAAGGAAACACGGGGAAAACTTCACAAACACGTACAAGGACACAAATGGAGTGAAATAGAGGATGGGAAAGACGCCAACACGGCACAGTACTCACAGCAGCCATGATTGCCACACCCACGCACGACTCACCAACGACGAGAGAGAGAGAGAAAGAGAGAGAAAGAGAGAGAAAGAGAGAGAAAGAGAGAGAACGAGAGAGAACGAGAGAGAAAGAGAGAGAAAGAGAGAGAAAGAGAGAGAAAGAGAGAGAAAGAGAGAAAGAGAGAGAGAGAGAGAGAGAGAGAGAGAGAGAGAGAGAGAGAGAGAGAGAGAGAGAAAAAACCGGTTCAGTAAAACATTATAAGGTAAAATCCAGTGTACAAGTTTCCATTGAACATCTCCAACATACTTTGGAGTAGGCAAGAGATAAAAACTTCGCCAATTGGGGCAATTGGGGGTAAAAAAAATCCCTCCATCGAAGCCTCGGGTGCTCAGAAAATGTTTTTGCGTATAAAATTTTAACGTACGCGTTGTACAAAGTTTTCTTTGGAAAGGCGGGAAGGGATAATGCAGTATCATCAGGGCTGTTCAGGCCAGGGGACAGATTAAGTGGCGGGCTGAAGACTAGGAGTTTGGGGAAGTCACCCGCTGTTTCCTCGGGGGAAGAGCCAAGTTCCTCGCAGGTATTACGATACGTTGTGGATATCCCTTGAAGGAACCGAGAGATGATCCTGACAGATTTTATTCCGGTTTTTTGTGCCACAGCGGCAGCACTCAGCCGGCAGCTCCCAGACTCTGTCATGAGGTCTTTCACTCGCAGCAGCTTGGCATCAACAAAACGTTGAACGAGTCCCCTATTATTCAAGCTGTTTTCCAGGAAGGGGTTGTAGCATAGGGGCTCATTCAACAACATTTCCATGTTGTATGTTGCCATTTCACGGGAAAAGGACAGGGCTTGCCAGGCGTTCATCACCCCTTGGTAAAAGGTGGGCAGCAAGGATGAATCGATTTGATGAGGGTTCATCAAGAAAAGTTCTCGGCAATAACCCAGCTTGTATGTAAGCTGCAATATGCAGTTAGCCAGAGGCCTCCAGAGTAGGGCTTCATCTCCATATACAAGTTGGCGCACGATATGAAGCCGGAAGACCATAATCCGGCTGCGGATATCAATAAGACCTTGGCCACCTTCAGTGAGTGGTAAGTATGCCACAGGGGGTTGGAGCCAGTGTTTCCCGCTCCAGAAAAAGTCGACAATGCTCTTTTGCAGTGTAATAAGAAGGCTCCCGGGCGGTTGTAGGCATATCATCTTATGCCATAGCATAGAGGCGACAAGATTGTTAATGACGAGAGTTCTTCCGCGGTACGAAAGTTGAGAAAGAAGTCCTTTCCAGCGGGCCAGTTTTGCCATTACCTTGTCTGGTAATCCCACCCAGTTCTGCTGCTCAAAGGTGTTGTCTCCTAGGAAAATACCGAGGTATTTAATGCCACTTTTCTGCCAGTTCACTCCTCCTGGTAGGACAATTGGCGGACAATCTCCAGGTCCTATCCAAAGGGCTTCACTCTTCTTCCAGTTTACCTGGCCTGAACAAGCCTGACAATATGTCTTTAGTGCCTGAGCCACCGCAGTGACGTCAGCACTATTTTTTATATAAATACAGACATCATCTGCATAGGCAGAGACTTTTAGCGGTGTGGTAAGAATTGATCCAGTGAAGCCAGAAATGTGCGTACGTAATTGGAGCAGAAGAGGTTCGATGGCAAGAGAGTATAAAAGTCCAGATAGCGGGCAACCTTGCCGTACTCCCCGTTGTACAGCAATGGGGCTACACAATACTTGATTAATTTTAAGAACACTGGATATATTACAATACAAAAGTTTAACGTACGAGATAAAAATAGGTCCAAACCCAAAATTCTCTAAAACTCTAAAAAGGTACATGTGGTCAATACAGTCAAACGCTTTTCCTTGGTCAATGAAAAACAGACCAACGTTCATATTAAAATTGTTACAAAACCGAATGGTATCACGGATAAGAAAGATATTATTAAAAATAGTACGTCCAGGAATACAAAAGGATTGATGTTCTCCTATTAGTACATTCATAAAAGGTTTCATTCGATTAGACAAGGCTTTGGCTAAAATTTTATAATCCGTACATAAAACAGAAATAGGACGCCAGTTCTCTATAAGTTGAGTGTCCGCTTTCTTAGGAATTAAGGTGGTGACTGCTCTCCGGCAACTCCACGGCAGTTGTCCATCCTCTAAACATTCATTCAATACCCGCAGTAGGTGAGGTCCAATGGTGTCCCAAAAAAACTGGAAAAATTCACTTGTCAGCCCATCCAGTCCAGGGGCTTTATCAGGTTCCAAGGCCTTCAAGGCAGCGGTGAGCTCAGGTAACCTAAGAGGATCCTCCAACTGCTGCTTCTGATCCTCCGCCAATGTTGGAAGGTTAGAAACAAGTTCCGATATTGCATCCTGGTTAATGTCATGCCGCATAAACCGTTGTTTAAAATGTTTCCGGGTGCATTCCCTGATTCTGCCATCTTCATAAAGGAGTTCCCCATCATGGAGCAAGCGTGTAATCATTGACGAAGAGGCCCCCCTTTTAAGGCTGAAGAAGAATTTGGTTGGAGCATCAAGGTCGTGTATGTACCTCATCTTCAGGCGCAACAAAGCATTTTGTGCTCGCCTTTCAGATATGGAATTCAGTAAGGCCGTTTTTCCATAAATTTGTTGCCTCATTTCCTGGTAGCTCACACTTGCAGTTCCCTGAAGCTGTTCCTGTAATTCCAGGATTTCATCTTCAAGTAAGGTTGTGGTTTTTCTTTCCTCTTGAACACCATACGCACGATATTGTTGGCAGAACAGTCTGATGTGCATTTTGGCATTATCCCACCATTGTCTGAGGTTTGAGAAATTCCCTTGGGAGGCAACTAGGATATTCCAAATTTCCGGAAAAATGTCCTTAAAGGTACTATCATCAAGTAAGTTGTTATTAAATTTCCAAAAAGCACTCTTGTGTTTCGGGCAGGGGGCAGAAATTTTGAGAAATGTTGCGCTGTGGTCCGAGAATCCTGATGGGCAAATTTGGGATGACAGAACGAGGCGTTCAAGTGGAGGATTAATATAAAACTTGTCCAAGCGAGCAAGTACAATATTATCCTGAATGCATTGACACCATGTGTATTACCTGATTGATGGGTGCTGTACCCGCCATATATCTGTCAAATTCATTTGTTTTAAAAATTTGGTGAGAGGGATTGTGGAGGCAGGATGGGGGCTCTGCACTGTTCCTGTCTAGTTGGGGTTGGAGGGTGCAGTTAAAATCTCCACCAATACAAACATGATTGTCTTGGTTTTTTAGGGCGTTTTGGCTGTCGAGGGACGTTAGGTGTGTCCCAAGGTCATTAAAAAAAACTCGCCGAGCTACAGGCGTACTTGGGGCATAGATATTAAAAATAGTATAGAATTTTCCACAGTAGTGGAATTCTAGGGATGCTAGGGATCCCTTGTGTATTTCGTCGAATTTAAGCGATGAAGGCGAAAAGGAGGGGCTAAGAATTATTGCGACACCGCCTTTACGGGAGTCACCGTTACTAAAGAAGGACAGGCCGGGGAAGAGCCTACACCACTCTGCGACACAGCAGTCGTTGGCATGGGTCTCTTGTAAGAGGGCAATGTCAACTTTCTTCTGTAATAAAAAATCCCTTACTTGAACTTTACGGACAGAGCTACATCCTCCATTAATATTCAAGCTACAAATGGAAAAACTCATTACAGCTACAAGGAGGAGTGACCACCACTCAATTTTTTGATAGCAGTTCATTCTTAGCTTTTTGCAACCACTTCTTTAAACGGTGACGTTGGGAGGAATTGAAATTAAAAACGTGGGGCCGTTTTACCATCAGTCTAGCGGAATGTATAAAATCAGGTAGCTCCGGAAAAAAGGTTTCTATAACAACATTCCTTTTTCGGAATGTGTCCTTAAGAAACCTTTTTATCTCGGAGGGAGGGATTGGAGGGGTTTCTTCTTCCTTAAGGCTACCACATTCACTAACAGAGTCATCTATATCAGATGGCTCAGATGGTGTGTCACACTGGTTTTCATCATTTATCTCCTCACCGTCATCACATCCCTCCACGTTATCGGATGGGGCATAGTCCATAGAGGGAGGGGATGGGGAGGGAGAGAAATGAGCCATCTTCAGGGGAGGGGGGGGGGGGGGTACTAATTTTTGCGGTTCAACCATATCAGTTTCTAGGTCAGTAGACAAGGGCGAGGATTCATCCACATCTATGTCCTCCAATACAGAGAAACGATTTTCTGTGACGAGGGACAAATCTAGGGCAGAGAGGAGGGGCTGTCGGTTTTCAGTTGTAGGTTTTTTAAAGAGATGACCGTTTTCATCTGTTGTTTGCAGATGTCTTTTTCCTTTTGGGCAGACTAATTGAAACTCGTCCTGGTTAGTGGGAAGAGATTGCAAGGGTTTGGGGGGAGGACGTGATCATCGGGAGGGGATTCCCATCGGCTACCACGGCGAGAGAGGTAGGATCAGTTATAGCAGGCAACAAGCTGTGATTGGACGATGTCGCCTGGGGGGTGAGGTCTATCGTTGACAGGAGATGGCTGCAATTAGATCCTTCAGTAGAGGGAGGGGCCCCTGTTTCAAGGGGAGGGGAAGGGGGTACGGCGGGGGGGGGGGGGTTTGGATCGGTGGTAGGAGGGCTTGGGTCGGTGGTGGGAAGGTTCGGGTCGGTGGTGGGAAGGTTCGGGTCGGTGGTGGGAAGGTTCGGGTCGGTGGTGGGAAGGTTCGGGTCGGTGGTGGGAAGGCTTGGGTCGGTGGTGGAAGGGTTTGGATTGGTGGTGGGAAGGTGGGGGGGTTGCTTATTCCCGGTTCGGAGGGGAGGTTGTACTTGTGGAGAATTCTCTTTTCGGGGGCAGTCATGCTTAATATGCCCAAATTGTCCGCAGCCAAAACATTTTAGAACGTTGGTGGACACGTACACTGTATATTCGTTCTGTTGATGTTTTAATTTTATTATAAGGTTTAAATCCTTCTGGGAATTTTTTAAAATCATAAACACTTGCCGCCGGAATGAAACCACGTGCCTTAAATCGTTGTTTCGTGACCCGAAGGGAATCATGGAGATATGAGACACGATGGTACCGTATCGGGACAACTCTTTAATTAGTACATCGTCGGATACAAATGGGGGGCAATTGGATATCACGACTTTTATCGCTGGGCTATCTAGTGGGGAAATCATAACAAATAAATCTGGATGGATTGTCAAACCCTGTTCGACAATTTGTGGGACACAATCCGCGTCAGACAAAAAAATAACGATCCGCTTGTTCATCCGCGAAGCGGCAACAACCTTGTCGATCCCGACAACACGACCGGTTGCGAGGACAGCGTCCTCGACACTAACCTCACGTTCCGGAGGTACACAAAAGAACCCGTGCTTACGGGTCAGGCTCTGAAAGGCCGTAAATCGAGATAGTGCAGCTGCCATGCTGGAACAGCTGCACTTACAACCCCTCCCCAACTCGGGGAGGGTGAATATATAATATAATCTTCCCTACCCGAACTCCGGGAATGGGAAGTAATCAGACCTCTCCGATTCCCCTAACTTCGGAAAAGGGAGGCAACAAAACAAATTGAAGGAAAGATAAACGAAAGGAAA
Organism: Myxine glutinosa; assembly: GCF_964187855.1. Taxonomy (NCBI): domain Eukaryota; kingdom Metazoa; phylum Chordata; class Myxini; order Myxiniformes; family Myxinidae; genus Myxine; species Myxine glutinosa. Next base: position 111,337,856 of record NC_136269.1, on the reverse strand, counting down.
AAAAGGAAATAGAGGTTTAAGATGAAGGAGCAAACACCGATCGGGCGACGCCCAAAAACGGCGAACCCTTACCAGCAATCACCCTGTGCTCTCCGGCTCTCTCTCCCATCTCAACGTATATGGGAATCACCAGGAAGACTCCACGAACAGGCACAAGGACACAGAGGGGGGGGGGGGGTGGGGAAGGGAGCAACAACACAGAGCACTCACAGGCCTCCACAAGCAGACGCCATGACAGTACAACCAGCATACAAACGGCCAGCAGGTGGCGACACAGAGAGAGAGAGAGGAGAGAGGAGAGAGGAGAGAGGAGAGAGGAGAGAGGAGAGAGAAAGAGAAAGAAAGAGACTTTGACTTTTAAGCTCTTTTTATTATAAAAGTATAAAACAAGAGTACCACCAAAAGCAATTCATCCAGGAAAATCAGTAAAATCATAGCAATCCCGGAAGGAAAAAACAATCGGTGCACTGCAAACCAAGCGGCAGAAAAGGTGCAAATACCAAAAAAAACACACGAGGAGAAAATCTAGGCATAATTTCTAAACTAGGCATAATTATATATGTACAAATTTACAATCGCATCTGCAACCCTGAGGAGAGACTTAAGAAAGAAAGAGTAGGTCAAGACCAGGGGGGGGGGGGGGGGGGGGAAACGCCGGCAAGGAGAAGCATGGAACAGTGTATAAGAAACACCCGCACTGTATTATACAGAAATTAACAATTTGTTATCTTGGACCTCACAAATCCCTCCAACACACCAGGTCGCAACAAAATTTGCAAGGTCGTTTGCAGTTTGGACACAGCCAAATTCAAGCTTGAGCCTTGCTGACACCAACGAACTAAAAAACACCATAATACTGCATTCCTGCATGGGTCTGCCGCCCAGCTTCGCCTTCCGCGACAGGTATACGGCCAGTTTAGCAGTAGCGGTTAGGAACCCGAATACAATAGATGTGGTTCCCTTTTTGGGAGGAAAGCCAAAGATGTAAGCTTTCAAAGAAAAGGTAACCTGCAATCTATGGGAAATAAAATTTAACCAATGAAACAAAGGAGAAAGTCTTTCACAATTAATGAAAGCATGAAACAAATCTTCCCTCACCAGACAAAAGGGGCAACAGCCGGAAATGGGGGAAAAAAAACGAATGACAGCATTGGAAGGAACAATCCAGTGGGCCAAACGCCACTGAAGGTCACCTGTTCTTTTAGAAATAAGTCCAGCATACATTGTATCCCATAAAGGCTCAGAGGGGGGACCGGGAGGCAAGAGTCCTTTCCACCGGGTAACCCCAGCTAGAGGTGGGTCCCCAAGAAGAAGTTTCACACAAGACCTATAAATACTCTTGCTGCTCATAACATGGAAGGGGGGTGACCCTGCGCTCATGGGGGGCAGCTCGTTTGGGGTAAAAGCGACACCTAATTTTGGGACTGTGGGCTCAACCTCTGCGTCCTGCGTCCAATGTAGGCCTAGCTGGTGGCCCCTTCGGATCACCGCTCTTAGTATGTTCCCGATTTGCCTCCTGGACCGAACACCTGTTAGGTCCGCCAGCTCGTTCGCAGGCTTCCATCCCTGTCCAGAGTCGTGTCGGAGATGACACACTTTCAGGATGTTGGCCACTATAAAATGCTGGCAGAAGTCGCGACTCCTCGGGATATCGGGGAAAAGTGGGTTGAAAAATAAAGGCTCGTGTGCATACATGTTAGTGCCATACGAGTCTGTTTGGCGACTTATCGAAACGCCCTGCCAGGCATTCAAGAGGCTCTGATAAAAGACTGGGAGCAGAGATGTATCGACGTGTTGAAGGTTGGTCAGGAAAAGTTCCTGTCCGTATCCGAGCCTCCCAGCTCGTTGAAGAATGGAGCAGGCTAAGGGCTTTCCTGGTAGGTGTTCTGCATAAAGCAAGCGTTGGATGGAGCGGAGCCGGAAGGCCAACAGGCGGCATTTCACATCGACTAGGCCATGACCACCCTCGGCCAAGGGACAACATATGGCGCTGGGTCGAAGCCAGTGGTAGCCTCCCCAAAAAAAAAATCCACCAGTTTCCTCTGGATAGCTTGGAGCAAAACCTCCGGTGGTAGCAGGCAGATGAACCGGTGCCCCAAAAGGGTAGTGACGAGGTTGTTGACAACTAGCGCGCGACCCTTATAGGAAAGGTGGGGTAGAGCTCTTTTCCATCGGCTCAAACGCCCATCTACCTGGTCAATGATCCTGTCCCAATTGTTCTGGGCATACTGAGGAGGACCGAGGAAGACGCCCAAATACTTGATGCCATCGTTTGCCCACACTAGCTCTGCAGGAAGGGGAGGTGGTGGTAATAACGGTGGCATAGGTAAGTCATTTTTTGGAAAGGGGATCCACAGATCCTTGCTTTTCCCCCAATTACACCTTAATGATGAGGCAAGGTTGAAGTCCGCCAAACACTTTGCCATGGCGTCACTGTCGCATTTTCTTTTTACTAGGGCATGCCCGTACTATATATAAGCTAGGACGTGCCCGTACGTGGGTGCCCGTTCCTTGCCAAAAAAAAAAAAAAAAAAAAATTTGTGTAGGGGTGTGTGTGTGTAAACATCCTAGGGCGTGCCCGTACGTGGGTGCAAAAAAACATGCGTGCAAACAACAACAACAAAAAAAAACTTTGAAACCACGTGGCAGTAACGACCACAGAACCCCCCCCCCCCCCTCTATTTACATGAATGGTTTGGTCCATTCGCAACGACCACAGAACCCCCCCCTCTATTTACATGCAATGGTTTGGTCCAAAGCGAACGGCTTGCAGTGTTTGGTAAAGAAATCGCCATAGCTCGGTAACTACTTCTCCGATTAATATGAAACCTTGAAAAGGCACATCCTCGGGTCCCCAGCAATATACCTGGCAAGTTTAAAGTATATCGGACCGGTAGTTGTCGAGAAACAGCGGTCACAGACAAACATACACACATACACACATACACACATACACACATACACACATACAAACACACATACACACAGAGATTAATGGAATTATAGATAGATAATGACACAAAGGTCGTCGGCATAAGCTGACAGGGTCAAAGGTGGGTGTCCTGGAGAAAGGACAAGTCCAGGGATATCCTTTCTGAGGGCGATTAAGAGGGGCTCCAAGGCGAGGGCAAATAATTATAGACCTGAAAGTGGACAACCTTGCCTTACCCCTCTCTGAACCTTTATGGGTGGGCAAAATTCGTTGTTAACTTTGATCAAGCTGTAGTGGGGCGGCTTAGCCCAAATATTCAAAAGAATTGTGCATTTTGTGATACAAGCACCAAATTTGGCACAAATGTACATTAATATGTTGCGAACATTTTCAGATATTGGGCCACTTGAAATTCCGTAATTTTTTTTTTCAAATTTTTTCAAATTTCGTAATTTCAAATTTTTCGGGTGACACCGTCACAATTTCGGTCTTCGAGGCCGGCCGATAGGCAAAGTGTGACCGGAAAGGACGAGGTTCTCCTGACCACGTGGCCCTCGATCTGGGAAGCGAGAGGCGTTCCATTAGTGGACGCGCCCCTCACGCCCGACTTTTGGGCGGCCCCGGCAGGCCGTTTGTTTTGACGTTCCGTGACAGGCCCCGCACCCCCACCTCCGGGCCGACCGGAAGCTTGTGCTGAGTACATCATACCTGAACAACTCAATGAGGCAGAACACAGCAGTGCACACCAGGGTGACCCCTTCAGTGCATAAACCAATTAACCTGTCCACTGCAGGGCATATAGAAATGAAGTTATTTTCTGCATATAATAATAATATAAGTTCAGTTCTATATAACAATTTCTGTTATCACCACTACCACTACAACTACCACTACTACAAGCTTTGTCTGGAATTTTGTGGACTAACAGACAAACAGACATACAGACAAGCTGGGATCAAAACATTACCTCCTTCCACCATTGAGTGTAGAGGTAAACATCATGGAAATTATATCATGCCCTAGATTTAATTCATGCTTACCCGTGTATTTGCTTCACTGGTTCACAAGGTCTTTTGCATACATGTAATTCAGACTCTCGTCTTCATTGCTGACCACACAATGTTCGCAACATATTAATGTACATTTGTGCCAAATTTGGTGCTTGCATCACAAAATGCACAATTCTTTTGAATATTTGGGCTAAGCCGCCCCACTATATCGGCCGGCCTCGAAGACCGAAATTGTGACGGTGTCACCCGAAAAATTTGAAATTACGAAATTTGAAAAAATTTGAAAAAAAAAATTACGGAATTTCAAGTGGCCCAATATCTGAAAATGTTCGCAACATATTAATGTACATTTGTGCCAAATTTGGTGCTTGTATCACAAAATGCACAACAGGTTTGCTATGCTGCTACACTACTGGAGATGTTTGCATATAACAAAGCTATGTAGGCTCTAAAATTAGTGCCAAGCCCGCAAGCTTGTAACATATGACACAAAAACTCATGATCAATGCTATCAAAGGCCTTTGCAAGGTCAAGAAACACCAATCCAAAATCCTCTTTGACACATTTACCAGTTAACAAATCTCTGACTAGGAATATGTTGTCATAGATGGATCTGCCAGGGATGCCACAACTTTGATCAGGTGACACCAGGTCCCCAATAACTGTCTTCAACCGGTTCGCAAGGACCTTGGAAAACAGTTTGTAATCCGTGCACAACAAAGAGATCGGACGCCAGTTTGACAGGTGTCGGAGATCGCCAGTCTTGGGTAGCAGGCAGAGTACTGCTCTTCTAAAACTGAGCGGTAATTCTCTGCATAAAAGAGATGCATCCAGAACATTGAGCAGCTCTGGGCCCAAAATGTCCCAGAATGCCGAAAGAAATTCGGCGGGTAGGCCATCGATGCCAGGGGCTTTTCCCGACTCCAACTCAGCGAGTGCACCGGTTAGCTCTGGAAGGGTAATTGGAGCATCCAGTTCCAGACGTTGGGCCTCAGCCACAGAAGGAAGATGAGAGGTCAAAACATTCATCATTTCGTGAGAAACTGTTTTGGCCTTGAAAAGTTCAGAAAAGAAATCGATTATATTTAATCTTATATCACTCGGATTTGTTAGGATGTTCCCCCCTGGGTCCAAAACCGAAGATATAAGTCGTGCTGGTTTCTCTACAGTTTCTAGGTGAAAGAAAGCCTTAGTTGGGGTATCTGAAACCTTTATATTTTGTATTCTTAGCCGAACTAGTGTGCCCGCTGCTTTTTCATGGATCAAATCCCTTAATTGGGCCTTCTTCTCGAGTAGCAACCGATAGTTCACTGGGTTGCTCTCATTGGCCAACTTGCTCTCTAACCTTAAGATGTCTGCTTCCAAGCAAGCCATCGTGATATGTTTTACATTGGTACAGTGCGAATTAAATTGTTGACAAAATACTCGAATTTGGGCCTTTAGGTTATCCCACCAGAGACTAATTGAGGAGAAAGAAGATTTTTTAGTACTCATTTCAGCCCAGAAATCACGAAAGGAGTCTGTAAATAAACTATCTTCTAAAAGTTTAACGTTAAACTTCCAGTAACTATTTCTGCATGTGGGTCGAGGAAAAGAAAGATCTAAGGTTACCATATGGTGGTCTGAAAACAATGACGGAAAACAACCTGAAGAGGCCGCGACGTTCTTAAAGGGTACATTAATGTACCAGCGGTCGAGTCTTGCCGAAGACACCCGGCCATTGGCACATCGACACCAGGTAAACTGGACTATGTTGGGGTGATGCAATCGCCAAACATCCAGTAGACCGGCCGTCTTAAAGAAACGGGATAGGTCCGCATGGGACTCGGGGTGGGGTTCTGCAGAGTTTCTATCCTTCGAAGGGTCAAAGGTGCAATTAAAGTCACCACCAATGCACACACATTGGTCGAGATCAACTGATTTCAGGTGGTTTACCATGGAGGTGAAGAAGGCCTTTCGGTCCCTGCTCTCACTAGGTGCGTACACATTGAAAATGGTACAGCGGAAGTTTTGATGTGCAAGCTGAAGGGAAATAAGCCGGCCTTTTATGACTTCCTGAAAATGACAAGACTCAAAAGCTAGGCCTGGCTTTAGAAAAAACCCAACCCCAGCAGATGAGGCTGACAGATTGCTAAAATAGCATTGCCCTTTGAAAGTTTGGCACCAGTCATGTTCCACGTTAGGTGTGATGTGGGTCTCTTGTAGTAAAAGAACATTTGCCTTTTTACGGTCAAACAAGTTTTTGACTTGGGCCTGACGGACGTGACTTGCACCCCCACCATTCATGTTTAAGGTCGCAAAGGAAATGTTTTTCATTCCGTGGTAATGAAATCGCCCTGTGCTTGGGAACACTCCGTACCTGCTCGGGTAACAAACTTTCTTAACCTGTGGAATTGAGATTTCGTCAGGTCAAAATCCTCTCGCGCTTTGATTATTGACTTTGCGGTGCACGTGAATGCAGCCAAGTCAGGGAAATAGTCTTTAATGACAATGTTGCGGTGACGATACGTTTCGTTAAGGAAGGTAAGAATGAGTTGAGGGGATACCTGCGAGTGACCTGTCATCGCTTGTGACAGCGCGGTTGCCTCAATGTCATCTTCGGACTCAGACACGTCAGATAACATGTCGTCAGGATCTGGGGTATTACCCGCTGCCCCCGCGGTCTTGTCTGGAGGCACCTTCACAAGTTTCCCAAGGTGTTCCCGAGAGCACTCGTTAACACTTTGGTGGATATTTGTATCTGGGGTCGGAGCTTGGGTTTGAGATCCCAGCAAACTCAGATTTGCCGGCCCCGTTTGTACAGTGGGAACGTTTATTGAATCCTTAGTCTGCTCGGTATTTAAAGGGGGGACAAGCGGAAAAACATTTCCCAGCTCGGAAATGGTAATACTTTCACTGGAGGTTTCGCACTCGGAAACTTCCAGGTGAGAGGTACAAATTTTATTTTTCGGCTCATTTACATAATGAGACTCACTGGTGTCATTGACAACGGTATCCATGTACTCAGTTAGTGAGGGAATGTCAGAGGGACACTCGGACACATGTGCACCGGAAATGGTGCCGCCCATGACCGCCTTCTTTGCAGCACCAGCGAAACTGCTTGGCGCTGGTGCTCTTCGCTTTTTAGCATACACTATGGATTCTTCGTTCATGGGTTCGGGAAAGGGGGCAATGCTAGTTGTGTCAGTCACATCGGTGGGTGTCATCACATTGGAATCGAAAAGCACCGGTGTGACAGACGACTCAGTC